>NC_089493.1:298107348-298209848 GCF_036850765.1 Saccopteryx bilineata | reverse complement strand
AATCTCTCCAGGTAGCCTCTTGGGAACTCTTTTCTGTTACTTCCTATGACGGCCAATAGGTCTGAGTTCCCATTCTCCATTTACTCAGCTCGGTTTCCTCATCTGTGCCATGGGGACCCTAATAGCTTCCCATAGGGTTTTTAAGTAGACTGAGTAATTTAACATAAAAGTATTAACACCATGCCTCGCTGCACTGGGTACTCAGAAATGCTGTTCATTTTTCTATTGAATGTGATAGTTTCTTTCTCAGCATCTGACCCTCTTCCTTGTTGAAAAGTGGAGAGGGTGAGAGCGCCAATTCTGAAATCAGACTTTGGGGGGGGGGGAGGGTTGAGTCTCAAGTGGCCAATTTCTAGCTTTGTGATCCTGGCTAAGTTTCTTAACTACTCTGTGCCTTAATGTTTCTCATCTGTAAAGTGGGATAATGAGACCTGTCTCAGAGGGTACTTGTGGGCATGACATCGAGGAGAAAGTGCTCAATCAATGTTATTTTTGTTGCTCACCAGCCCAACGCAGAGACCCTGGGCTGAGGGAGATTTTGCATTTCACTAAGACTTCTCAGGCCAGCCTCCCCCACTTCCTTCTGTCACAGAAACGGACTCCCTCCTGTACTCAGGCACCTTGCTCCAAGCTGCCATGTCATAATAAATCAGAACTTGCTTCTTCCCTAACGGAGCTTGGCAAAAGCCAGACAGATATCCAGACAGAAGGTGCAGGACAACAGAAGACAGCTGTCAGAGCACTTTGGAAGGGGTACCCATCTACCTTAGATGATTATGGAAGGCTTCTCGGAGGAAGCGGCATGTGTTCAGTGACCTGAGGGAGTGGGAGCCAGTCAACGGCTTGGGGAGGAAAAGCATGCTAACAAGAGGGAACAGAGTGTTCAAAGGCCAAGAGTCAAGTTAGAGAAGATGGTGGTTCGATCCGCTGGACCAGAGACTTGTTTGGTAAACTCCATGCTGCAGATGGGTGTCTTTAGGATGATTGAACCCCTTGCCATAATCACCCATGGAGTATTTCATGTCCAATCAAGGATTTGAGCTTCTTTTGAGAATCGGAAGGGGTCGCCCTCTAACTCAACATGTCTCCCTCGCATTTCTGCCGTCCGCCTTCCGTCCCAGGGAGAGCGCTGGAAGGGGTGCCTGTCGGTGGAGGCAGAGAAGCAGCAGCGTCTGAGTCTAACCGTTCAGCTCTGTCTGAACCGATTTTATCCCGAGGCAACGGGGAGTCCTAGAAGGCTTTCAGCATTCAAGAGTTCTTCTAGGTATGACGTGTATTATTTCTGTGTCAAACCACAGACATTTTCTGAAGGGAGATGGGGGAGGGGTGCAGAACAGAGAGGGTCCTTCATGTACCTCATGGAAGGTTTCAAACACGGGTTAGCATGTCGCTTCCGCACATATACACCTGTCAGGAGCCCACAGGAATGCTGGGAGGTAACATCTCGTGTGGCGACCCCTTCTCGTTCTCCAGCTAGCAGGAGCAAGCTCCTTGGGATCTGAACGTCCCAGAAGATGGGAAAACTCTCTGACGCACACTGCCGACGGCGTGCTCTCCAAGGCCACCACCTGGTGGGCGTCCTGTCCCACCACGGGCCCTGCCCTCACCCAGCAGATGGGGCAGCACTGTGTGGGCGCACAGGAAACAGGCGATGCCCACAGCGCAGTGTCGAATGACCCGGGGACCTCGGGAAGCAATGTACTCTGGTTGGAGAGATTGGTTTTTGTGTCTCCTGTTCATGCACACAGCCGAGTGACATGTAGGTCACAGAGGCACCATTACCTGGAAACGATTTTACGTTTGGAAACTTCTAAAAGCCCTGCTCTGCACACTGGGAGGCGGGGAGGGAGGTGGGCAGAGAGAGAGAGAGAGAGAGGGAGAGAGGGAGAGAGAGAGAGAGAGAGAGAGAAACTTCCACTCTGAATTCCCAAGCTGAATTCAGCAGGTGCGGGATGGCTTGCTTTCTTGTGACTTTAGAGGGATCTGTTTCTTTTCTGGCTTCGGGACACCCGCCTGAATGTCACAGAGGAAGAGAAGCAAAGCCTTTCTGGGGCAGCACGGGCCCTAGCTCCAGAGACGACCCGAACTTGACCTTGGACAAGTTAATGCACAGACCGTGCTCAGAAGAGGGTCGGCCGCCCAGAAGACACGAACTGTGGTCTCTGCTCCCCTCTGCAGCCCGCGTCACTGCCACCGACCCTCTGTCCCAGCGAAGCGTCATCGCTGTACCCCCAGTTCCTCCGATAAGCCGCCCTTTCTCCAGCCTCCGGGCCTTTGCCTGTTCGGTTCCTTGTACGGCAAACTGCTGCCACCCACTCTGTCTGCCCTTGGGCCCCCAGTGGGGACGCATGGGTGCCTTCAACGCTTGCTGTCCCCCTGCCCATGACCAAACAAACTGCCCCCCCCCCGCACCGTATCCACGGGGAGACAGGGACAGGGACGGTGGGCGAAGCCAGTGTTCTTTCTTTTTCCTCTTTAGAAATAAGGGAAAAGGTAAATAATCGTTAGCATAGTAGCAGTAATGCTGCTGCTGATGATAAAGGGTTCCCTACCCTTTTCTGCCGTGAAGGCGGCGACCTTGATAATAAAAGTAATAGCTTCTGTTTATCAACCTCTTATGATATGTCGAGAGACCTTGAGAAGTGCTTTTACACTTAGCAGTCCCTGTTGTCCCCCGCCCCCCGTAAAGGTGGGTATTCTTAGATCCTGTCTATCGGGGTGAGAATTCAGGACGAAGTGGAGTGACTACCCAAAGATACATCGCTAGTCAGTCGCAAAGGCCAGGTTTGAACTCGAATCAGTCCAGCTACAAAGTGTCAACCTGCCGGAACTCCTCATGAAGGGAGAAGGCATTGGGACCACTGCTACCGATTACACAGCTATGTCAGCTGCGGAACAGAGCCTGTGTCCCCTGGCCTGCTGGTCTACCCTGATATGCCTATGGCTGTTGGGTGCTCCCTACCCCAGGCTCCCTGGACTTCCCTGGGTGCCCCAGGGAGCAAAGGCCTTCACCCGCCTGTCTGGGGCATAGTTCGTTGAACAAGGAAGGGATGGGCTTCTTTCTTGGTGGATGAAACCACAAAACGCCAAGTCAAGGAAGGGGGACAGCGTGCTGCGTGTGCAGAACGATACAACGGCAGGTGGGGGCTGTCTGTGGGTCACGGGGCAACGAGGCATGAGGATTCAGGAACCGGAGTGATGGCCTCAGTGACACTGCTTCGCCGGCTCCCAAGGTTGTTGCGGAGACGGAAGGAGACAATGGCCGAGGAGCAGCTTTGCAAATTGGGAAAGCGTCTCAGGCAAACGTTATCACTAGTTTTAGAGGCGGCTTGATGGGTGTCAAGGATGAGACAGCAGAGGATTAAAATAGCGGCTAATTTCTCTGGACTCCATATTCTCAAAAGCGCTCATAAAAAATTATATAGTTTCATGGCTCTCATCTCCTTTTTTTTCCAGATGAATAGATTGTCATCGATGTCAGAAGCGAAGACACATTCAGTCCAGTTCTCGGCCGTTACCCATGGCGCCAGAGGCTGTGAGACTTGCAGTGATTTTTTTGGCTGCTCACCCTGTAAGACCACGTTCAGCCGATTCTGTGTGTAAATAACTCTCAGACGCACCTGTCTTTTCTCTTTCCTCGGTCATCCTGACTCTGGGAGCTCTGAGAGGACTGCCCTGTGTCGGCTGCATTTTGGGCCACATCCTTAGTTGCTAGGACAGTACCCGACACGGAGTGGGCACTGGATAAATGTCTGTGTGGTTCAGCGTTCGAGTCTAGAGGTCAACGTCATATTACAGCTGAGTTACTGCGGGGACTTCTCAGTTCTGCCTTGTTCCTGACACTGTCTGTCTGTCTGTGTTTGCTCAAACACTCGATCCATTTTCCTAAGGTTAATAAAATAACATTGATAAACTCACTTAATTAATATTACATACTGGTGTTACTCATGAAGAATCTAAGCCGGCAGGTTAGCCAGAATGATAAGGTAAGGAACTAAAATAAGAGGGATAACTACTCAAGAAGGCGTAATAATTATTGTCATTTGCAGAGAATGGAACAGTATGCTGAGAAAACTCAAGTGGATTAGCCGCAATGTTATTGGAACCAGCAAGAGTCCTCAGGAGGACCCGAACCCAAACGTAACAAGCAATGGCTGGTCGGACAACGGAATGGGAAGAGGATTCCGTTCACAGCACCCTACAAGGGCTACGCTCTGAGCATGGGCAGAGAATGGCCTCCTTCCAAACTTTGTGGTGCATTCTGTCCCCCGGGACCCTGGGAAATTCTACTTGGGCTCAAAGTCCCCCAAAATCTCCCACAAAAACAGTTCTGTCAGCTCTAGCTCTCACCAGTGTAAAATCTTAGTCTTAAACCCAGGCTGCCTCATGGAACTAGAAGCCATTCCCGTTATCATTCTCAATCTCTCCTCGGGCGACATTCTCTACCTGGTTTATAAAGATGCACTTCTGCCTCTGACACGGACAGTCTTTGCCATTCTATCCTCCAAAGGTGAAGGTGGCTGTCTCCATGCCCCCCACCCCATCTCCAGTTCATAGCAAGAGATCATAACTTTAATTAAAACACCCACCTGGGCAGTCTGGGAACCAAAATGTCCTGAGCAAAAGCACTACTGAGCTGATGGGAGCACAGGCTCCGGGTTCTGATGTCTGGGTTGGGAGCCTGGCTTTGCCATACACAGCACATGCCTCAGTTTTCTCATCTGCAGAATGGGGTAACAGCAGTACCCACTTCATGGGGTTAGATGGATTAGATTAGTTAATTCCTGGAAAGTGCTTTAAACAGTGCCCCACAGGTGGCAGGCACTCGACTCAGGTCAGTTATAATTCTGGTAAATGACTATTAGTGTAGTTTCTACCAGCAATCATGCTCTCTAGCTTTCAATCATGCTGCTACACGGGGAATGTGGTGGAGGAGGTGTGAATATTTTATCTGGTCACTGGTGTGGGGCTCCACATCATCTTGAGCTATTTTCAGGGCAGCAAATTACTCTATAGGGTAAAAGGTTGACATATATAAATGGACATTTTCTTTTATTTATTTTAAAAACTTTTTATTTATTGACTTGAGAGAGAGAGAGAGAGAGAGAGAGAGAGAGCTATTTCTGTATGTACCCTGACTAGGAACCGAAACTCAACCTTTGCACATCAAGACGATGTTCCAACCAAGCGAGCTATCAGGCCAGGGTGAAACAAACATTTTAAAGTTAAAAAGTGGACAAATATTGACAATTTCACATAATACAACCTAATAATTTTTAATATACACCCCCCCACACTGGACATTACATATCTCAAAAGCCTGGGCAAAGGTGACTCATCTCTCTTGTCCCCAGTCCTCAGGAATGGTTCTGATGCACAGGAGTTGCTCGGTGCGTGTGCATGATGAAGACACAGACTTGTGGTATGAACGCACGTTGCATATTGGGTCCCAGAAAGGAAGAGGGTGGGTTCCAGACAGTAAGACAACAAGTCCTCCCTGACAGCCCCCACTACATTCCCAATACTACCTCCCAATCTAAGACAGGTGGATGCCTTTTTCTCTGTCCTGTGGTCAGGGGTTCCCTTCTAGAACACCACACACCAATCTTTATGCTAAGGTAGTTCCCTCCTTCATTTCTCCAGCTAGACTAGGTCCTCCTTGAGGCAGGAACCTGGACCTGTCTGTCTTCGTGGCATCAGTAGCTAGCACACAATTTGCGGGTGAATGTATAATGCAGAGTCCTAGCAGGATTCCGAGGGGTAGCTTCATGTTGGGTGTCATTCCTGCCTCTGAAAGCTTTTTGAGATTGAGCTCTAAACATGTAGATTGGATTTTCAGCCCTGCCAGCCAGTAGTAACTTGGGAAATCTATCTAACTCTGCCGATCTCCAGTTTCATGATGGATGAGACAGCCCTTTGGAAACTTTAATTTACTTTGCATATTGGCCAGCACCACATTACTATGAATGGCTGTTATTGATGGTGCTTTTAAAGCATTAGGAATAGAGCCCAGCATGTAAGAGGTGGTTAGTAAGCATTTACTACCTACACTGAACTTGGGATTCTGAGCATTTGACTGAAACTGAGTCCACTTATGGCTGATGAAGGACACCTTGGAAGGATTTGGAAGGTGACAGACTTTTCAGGGGAATTCTTTCATTTCAATACGCTACTTAAAAAAAAAGGTGCAACTCGGTTTTCATTTTGTAGGTGAGGTGTGAGAAGGAGAGAGAATTCACCTGCTTGTCCTTGCTTAGGAATTATTTTAAACAATTAAACCCTCTGCTTGGGGAGAGGGCAATGAGGATGCCAGAAGAATTTTTAATCAGGAAGGAAGACAGTCCCTCCACACATCTGCAAAAATAGGCTCAGGGGATGAACCAAGGCAGAGGTCAGTAGACACAGCATTTGTCTTTCCTGATGCCCTGATTACCACTACTGAAACACACAGCTTAAAAAAAAGAAGACACTGGGGAAAGAAGTATAGAATACCACCAAACAAAAACAACTGAAAGAAACACAAAAGAGAAGAACCAAATAAGACACAGAGCTACCAGAAAACAAAACATAAGATGGCTACAACAAATCCTCAAGTGTCAATGATTACCCTAGTGTACAATAAATGAACTGAATTCACCAGTAAACAGGCACAGAGTAGCAGGTTTTTTTCAAAAAGGAAAAGCCAATCTTATGCTGCCTTCAAGAGACACATCTTTGCAAGGACAAAGTAGATTCAAAGTGAAAGATTGGAAAATGATTCTGCAAGCAAACAATATCCAAAGAAAAGCAAGTGTAGCCATACTCATTTCAGACAACGCTGACTTCAAGACAACAAAGGTAACCAGAGACAAAGATGGACATTTCATAATGATAAAGGGGATATTGAATCAAGAAGACATAACACTTCTTAATATATAGGCACCAAACCAGGGAGCAACAAAATATATAAGACATCCACTAACTGATATAAAACGAGAGACAGACTAAAACACAACCATACTTGGAAATCTCAACACACCATTGATGCCTTTAGATAGATCATCCAAACAGAAAATCAATAAAGAAATATTGGTCTTAAATGACACGGTAGACTGAATAGACATAATAGACATTTACAGAACATTTCATCCCAAAAAATCAAATTATATATTCTCCTCCAGTGTTCATGAAAAAATTTCAAAGCTAGACCATATGTTAGCCCACAAAACTAACATCAACAAATTAAGGAAGATTGAAATTATACCAACCATATTTTCTGACCATAAGGCTTTTAAATTAGAATTCAACTGAAAAAAGGAAGTAAAGAAACCCACAAAAATATGGATATTAAACAACATACTTCTAAGAAATGACTGGGTCAATAAAATAAAAGCAGAAATCAAAAGATATATACAGGCAAACTAAAATGACAACACGACATATCAAAATTTCTGGGATGCAGCGAAAGCAGTAATAAGAGGAAAATTTATATCATTACAGGCTTATATCTAGAACTGAGAGATCCCAAGTAAAAAACCTAACATCATATCTTAAGGAACTAAGAAAAAAGAACAAAGGCAACCCAAAGTCAGCAGAAGAAAGAAAATAGTAAAAATTAGAGGAGAACCGAATGAAATAGAGAACAAAAAACTATAGGAAAAAAATTAATAGAACTAAGAGCTGGTTCTTTGAAAAAGATCAATAAAATTGATAAACCACTAGCTAAACTCACTAAAGAAAAAAGAGTAAGGACTCATCTAAACAAAATCTGGAATGAAAGAGGAGAAATGACCACAGACCTCACAGATATACAAAGGATCAGAGAAGAATATCATGAAAGATGATATGCCCCCAAATTCAACAACCTCAAGGAAATGGACAAATTCCTAGAACCATACGATCTTCCTAGACTGAGCCACGAAGAAGTAGAAAGCAGGGAGGAAATGCATTCTCAGTGACCACGTCCCTCCAGCACCCTGGCAAGAACTCAATCCCATTCATTTGTCAAATGGCAGTGCAGAAGGTGACCCCTTCCTTCCTGTCCAGGCACATTCATGCCTTCTCTCTGTTCAGGACTCTTGGCACTGACAGCTGGGTTCTGAGCAGTGCTTTCTCACTGCCCCGACCAAGATGATGGCTCTCTGTGGCTCTGCGGATGCTTCCCAGGGTCCCTGGCAGGCTAGGCACAGACGTCCTTGGTGTCTGAGGACATCGTCAGTTTGTTCACTTCTCTTGCTGTTTATTTTACTTGGAGACTGAGGTCATGGCGGATGTAGGAGCAAGATGCAGGAGGCTGCAGCCAGGGCTTTTGACCCACACTCTGACCATGTGCTGGGCACTGTCAGCCCCCTAGAGGTGCTGTTTACTCTCTCCTACCAGAGCTCAGAGGTCCGTCCATACTGTAGTCACCTCCTTGCCATTCTTACTGCTTCCCTCATCATATTCCAATCATTCCCTCCACAGCTGCCAGAGAGAGAGAGAGAGACCTTTGAGAGACTCAAATGACATCATGCCATCTGCTTAAAAGCTCCCGTGTTTTTGGCAACACTTAGAGTGCAGTTGTTCCTTGGTGTCCTCAGGGACATTGGATCCAGAACCCCTGTGGGTACCAAAATTCTCAGATGCTCAAATCCCTTCTCTAAAACAATGTGGTGCTTGCATGTCACCTAAACACACCCTCCTGTCTATTTCAAACCATCTATAAATTATTTGTGATGCAATTTGTCGTACAACGTCAAGAGTTGTTGCACTGGATTGTTTAGGGAATCAACATTCTGGGTATCTTTTCTTTTTTTTCCCTCATGTATTTTCAATCTGCGGTTAGCAGAATCTGCAGGTGTGCAGCCCTCAGGTAGGGAGACTAACTGCAAAATCTGAATCCCTCATCATGGACCAGAAGAGCCCTCGTTGCCCAGTCTGTGCTTCTCTTTCCCCTCCCCTCCTGCTCATCATATTCCAGCGGAACGGGTCCTCCTCGGTCCTCCTCAATCCCACCTCTGGGCTTGTACCCTGCTGGCCCCTCTGCCTGGCACGCTCTTCTCCCCTGTTCCCCACAGCTGGCTCCTTCCCATTATTCCAGTCTCAGCTCAGACATCAGCTCTCTGGAGAGCTCTTTCCTGCCCACTTGACCTAACGGTAGTTTCTCACCACGTTCCCACGTTTTCTTATCCAGATAGCACACTTCAGTCCTGACTGCTCATTTCCCTGGCAGAAAGTGTGCCTGGGCAAGGACCTCTCTGCATTCTGCTTTGCTCTTTCCCCAGTGCCTAAAATGTTGCTTAGAATATGACAGGGGCTCTACATATAGTATTCCCCCATATCCAAGGGAGATACGTTCCAAGACCCCCAAGTGGATTTCTGAAACCGCGGATAGTACAGCACCTTATATACAATGTGTCCATAAAGTCATGGTGCATTTCTGACTGGTCACAGGGAAGCAACAAAAGATGATAGAAATGTGAAATCTTCACCAAATAAAAGGAAAAATCTCCCAGTTTCTGTAGGATGATGTGGCAGCATGTGCGCATGCGCAGATGATGACGTAACGTAACACTGTGTATACAGCAGAGCAGCCCACGGCCATGCCAGTCGAGATGTGGACGGTACAGAGGAAAGTTCAGTGTGTTCTGTGGCTCGCTAAATTCGAATCCGTGACCAAAGTGCAACGTGAATATCGGCGCGTTTATAACGAAGCACCACCACATAGGAATAACATTACTCGGTGGTATAAGCAGTTGAAGGAAACCAGCAGTTTGATGGAGAAACCCCGTTCTGGTAGGCCATCAATCAGGGACGAGTCTGTAGAGGCTATATGGGATAGCTACCTAAGGAGCCCTAAAAAATATGTGCGTGAGCCCACATCAAACTGCACTAAATAGGTACAAAACTGGGAGAGTTTTCCTTTTATTTGGTGCAGATTTCACATTTCTCTCGTCTTTTGTTGCTTTCCTATGACTAGTCAAAAGGGCACCATGACTTTACGGACACACTGTATATATGTATACTATGTTTTTTTCCCTATACATACATACCTATGTTAAGGTTTAATTTATAAATTAGGCACAGTAAGAGATGAGAAACTAGGAAATAGAATAGTTGCAACAATATACTCTAATAAAATTTCTGTGAATGTGGCATTATTAAGTAAAACAAGGATGACTTGAACACAAGCATTGTGAGACCGTGACTGGCTAGTCAGTGACTAATGGAAGGGGGCATCTGTCGCGTGGAGACTCGGGGCAGAGGGAGAAGCGGGAAGGCACGAGACTGCCTCAGGCTACTCAGAACGGCTGAAAGTGAAAACTTATGAATTGTTTAGTTTTGTAATTTTCCATTTAATATTTCCAACTGCAGCTGCCCACTGGTGATGGAAATGGTGGAAAGTAAAGCTACAGGTAATGGGGGACGACGGTATATATATATGCTCAGCGAAGATCACTAACGTGCCTGACCTGGGGCGGTGCAGTGGATAGAGCATCGACCTGGGATGCTCAGGATGCAGATTCGAAACCCTGAAGTCGTCGGCTTGAGTGTGGGCTCAGCTGGCTTGGGTATGGGGTCTGTGATCGCTGGCTTGAGCGTGGGATCATAGACATGACCCTACAGTTGCTGGCTTGAAGCCCTAGGTCACTGGCTTGAGCAAGGGGTCACCGGCTTGGCTGGAGCCCCCCCGATCAAGACATAGATGAAAAACAATCAATGAACAACTAAAGTGCCATAACTATGAGTTGATGCTTCTCATCTCTCTCCCTTCCTGTCTGTCTCTGTCTTTCTTTCACGTGCTAAATAAATACATAAAAATAAAGTTGACATTATCGTCCCCATTTCCAGATGAGAAAACTAAGACTCAAAGAGGGGAAACTATTTGTTTAAGACCCCACGACTAGCAGAACTGCAGCTCTGGGACTCAAATCCAGGTCAAGGGTGCCCAATTCTTAAACCAGCGTTACTTCCCTGCTGCCCTCCGGTTGGGAGAAGGGGTGCTTGCAATCTGGAGGGGTCCTGGATGTGGAAGGAGGACAGGCTGTGGGCACCACACTCTGTGAATCAAGACTGAGGTCCCAGCTCCCCCAACCTCCCCGCGGCACTGCCCCCCCCCCGAGTTCTTTCTGAAATCACTGTTCCATTCTGTTCTACCACTTCCAGGGGAGCTGCTGCTTCCCCTTCAAGAGACAGATGACAGCTCTTGTCAGCAGCTCTGTGGAGCTGGACCACAGCGGAGAGGCTGGAACGTTGAAAGCAAGGGGCTTCTGCTCGAACAGGATAACCAAGCCATTCTATGCCTTTGATGGCAGGAGGTGTGTGTGCATGTCTCTGCATGTGTGTGTGTGTGTGTGTGTGTGCATGGCTCTGTGTGTGTCTGTGTAGGGCCCCTCCAACGTGACTGATAGTTTGTTCTGCACTTAAGCTGAAAATGATAAGAAGTGTGTCTTTGGCAGGAAAGCAAATCCCCCAGCTCTATTGATTGCCAAACATTCTGGCACACAGAGGGAGAAGGAAAAGAAGTTGCTGGTGGATACATCGGTCCTCTCACTGTAGCATGTGTTGTCCCAGCTCGGGTCCATTAGCGTGGTTTTTATTAAGCTCTGGCTTCCTCTTTCTCTTCACTTGCATCCCACACCCACTTTCTTCCCCTGCCTCCACCCTACGTTGTGGTACTCCAACCTCCAACCCTCTTTCTGTCCCAACATGCACGCACCAGGTCCTCTTCTCCCTCAGAGTCATCGCACAGCTTACTCCCTTTGCTCTCTTCCTTTCATTCTTCCTTTATCGAACTCAGGTTTCAGCTGTTCTGAGGAACACCTGAATGTTCCTCTGAGCATGGGTGGATGGATGGATGGATGCATGCATGCATAGAGAGATGCATGAATGAAAGGACATATGAATGAATGGATAGATGCATGAATGTGTGAATAAATATGGTTGAATGGCTGGATGAATAGATGCATGGAAGGATGAATGGATGGATGGATGGGTGAATGGATGGTTGGATGGCTGGATGGCTGGATGGGTGGATGGATGGATGGATGGATGGATGGATGAATGGATGGTTGGATGGATGGATGGATGGATGGATGGATGGATGGATGGATGGATGGATAGATGGATGGGTGGATGGATAGATGGATGGATGGATGGATGGATGGATGGATGGATGGATGGATGGATGGATGAATGGATGGATGGTTGGCTGGCTGGCTGGCTGGATGGATGAATAGATGGATGGATGGATGATAAATGATTTGATGGGTAAGTAATTGAATCAGTTAGTGCAAATGTAGTCTAACTTTGCCCTCGGGATTCTCCTCTCATGCTTCTTTACCTTTGGGCAAACTGAAAACATACATTTAGGTTAAAAATCTTTGCAGTTCAGCTGGTCATCACCTGTACTCAAAAGAAGCCTAACTCCTTATTTTTATTTTCATTTTATAGAAAAGCAAAGAAGTTCCCTCCTTTTAAATCCCACTGGGATCCAATGTCTTTGCCACACCCTGACCCCACCTTCCTTACATTCCTTCATGGAAAAGGGAGATGGCAGGGCTGTCCCCACTGCGGTGTCCAGAGCTCACTGAATCTGGCATCTGGACGATTCAGGGTCAAGGTCATCCCTGAAGAACTTGTTTGTCCACTCTGGGCCTCAGATTTTTCACCAAGAGCATTATATTAATAATAAACCCATGTTCCCCAGATTTTAGTGATTGGCCCAACAACACTATGACTTTTGCTATAGTCTTGTGTCCCCCAATAGTATTATTAACATGGTGTTTTAAAGTGATTGGACATTTTTTCTTGAATTTATACTTTATGTCATACTGCTGTCCTATATAAAAGTAATGGCCGCCACATAAGAAATCTCAAATGTTTTTAGCAGCCAGATTAAAAAAAGAAAAAAAGCCTGACCAGGCAGTGGCACAGTGGATAGAGCGTCGGACTGGGATGCTGAGAACCCAGGTTCGAGACCCTGAGGTCGCCAGCTTGAGCATGGGCTCATCTGGCTTGAGCAAAAAGCTCACCAGCTTGGACTTAAGGTCACTGGCTCGAGCAAGGGGTTACTTGGTCTGCTGAAGGCCTACAGTCAAGGCACATATGAGAAAGCAATCAATGAACAACTAAGGTGTCGCAACAAAAAACTGATGATTGATACTTCTCATCTCTCTTCGTTCCTGTCTGTCTGTCCCTATCTATCGCTCTCTCTGACTCTCTCTCTGTCCCTGTAAAAAAAGAAAAAAGAAAAGAAAAAGAAGCAAGGAATAAATTTTAACAATATATTTTACTTAACCATGTTCATCTAAAATGTGATCAGAGACAATTATGAACAAGATATTTTACTTCTTGTTCACACTAAATGTCCAGAATCTGGTGTGTATTTTACAATCCTGGCAGATCTTTCTAGGGATGCTAAATTCTCACTGGAAATCCCTGACTTCTGCTGAGATCTCATAATTGCCCAGTTGAGGAAGTAGATTCATATATCCAAGTTATTCCAAGTGTACAGTGTTTTCCAACAACTGAACCGAGTGTCAGATAACGGTACACTGACTAAAATGAAATGAAATGAGACTTGGCTCCACCCTTGTACTAGTCAGAGTCAAGTTCTCTATAGTTACATTGTGACTGGTGGTTACTAAGTTGCACAGTATAGATGTATAACAACCCTGCCTCCCTGTTATAAATAGAAAGTAGCCTTAAAAATAAATACAGTGCCCTGGCCGGAGTTGGCTCAGTGGATGGAGCGTCAGCCTGGTGTGAGGATGTCTTGAGTTTGATCCCCGGTCAGGTACATAGAAGTGACCATCTGCTTCTCCTCCCCTCTTTCTCCTCTTCTCTCTCTCTCTCTTCCACTCCCGCAGCCAGTGGCTCTATTGGTTCAAGCGTTGGCCCTGGGCACTGACGATGGCTCAGTTGATTTGAGCATTGGTCTCAGATGGGGGTTGCTGGGTGGATTCCGGTTGGGGTGCATGTGGGAGTCTGTCTTTCTATCTCCCCTCCTCTCACTTAAAAGTAAAATAAAATAAATAAATCAATACAGTGACAAGACATCAGTGATACTTAATTCTAGCTGGATTTTGCTACCGGCCAAGGTGCCAGCCCTGGGCTTGCTCTGTGTCTATTAAAGAGGAAGATTCAGCACGAGTAAAAGAGTGTTAAAGACACACAAGCACCAAGCTGAGGCTTTCCCTGGAATGGAATCTGGAGGCTTAAAACACTGAAAAAGGGTTGAATGTTGCCGGCTTGTAACACCGAAGATAACCTAACAAGAAATCAACAAAAACAGCAGAAACCCCAGCCTGTCGGTGGCCACTGAGCTCTCAAATTCCACTGCTTATCTCTTCTTTATTCCTACTCCTCTGCGTCCTCGAAGAGACCACGAGCTGAGCGAGTTTGTGAAGAGAAGACTGGAGACACTAGGTTCTGGCTCAGACTCTGCCCTTCCTCCAGCTCTGAGAATCTGGGTAAGCTCGGCTTTGTTCTGTAAAAGAAGGGTGTTTCGGATTCATCAAAGAAGCGGCAGCCAGGAAGAGGCAGGCCCTGGGCCCTGTCCTAGCTGCAGGCTGTCCTGCTGTGTGCACTGTAAACACAGCGGGGAAGGCACTGAGACACCCCTTTGGCAGAGAGGAGGACCACGGAGGCTGGGAGCGGTTCGTGCAACTTGCTAGAGCCTCTCCAACGGGCAGCCACAAGCCTCGACTCTGAATCCGGGTCTGGAGACCACCGAGCCCACCCTTCATCTAAAACACTGTCCGCAAAGAGATGGTGGGTTTGTGTGCCAGGACACGTCAGCATGCAATCTGTGGTATTTCTTTCTTTCTTTTTTTTTTTTTTTTTGTATTTTTCTGAAGCTGGAAACAGGGAGAGACAGTCAGACAGACTCCCGCATGCGCCCGACCGGGATCCACCCGGCACGCCCACCAGGGGTGACACTCTGCCCCGCTGGGTCGTCGCTCTGCCGCGACCAGAGCCACTCCAGCGCCCAGGGCAGAGGCCAAGGAGCCGTCCCCAGCGCCCGGGCCATCTTTCCTCCAACGGAGCCTCGGCTGCGGGAGGGGAAGAGAGAGACAGAGAGGAAGGAGGGGGGGGGGGTGGAGAAGCAAATGGCGCCTCTCCTATGTGCCCTGGCTGGGAATCGAACCCGGGTCCCCCGGCCGACGTTCTACCGCTGAGCCAACCGGCCAGGGCCACAATGTGTGGTATTTCTCAGTGTTTTCCCTCTGGTTTTTACCAGACACTTGGTGTTGTGCCCTGTGCTGTTGTTGTGGCCTCTGGGCCCAGAGAGCTGGTCTGTGAGCCCAAGCCCCCATCCTGGAGTGTGGGGGTGGAGCATGGGGACCCTCCTCGCAGAAGCTCTGGCTCTCACGAGAAACTGCCAGCAGCACTGGCTCCCCTGCTCTGGGCGTCCCGCCTGGGGGCAGCTCCCCTGCATTTTTGGGCTCGTTTAGCCTTAATTCTCAGGTGCTTCTAAGCCCAGCACCTCCCTGGAAGATCGCTTTTTAGGGCACGGGCTAGCTAACACAGCAAGTGCACATCAACACACTGATGTCACCGTTGATGTGATCTTAGCTCCATGCTGCTGTTGTCCCCAAGGCCCTGCATCCACCCGCGCTGGCCCTGCCAGGTGGAGAGACAAGGGGACATCAGAATGCACAAGACTTGAGCCTTGAGGCTGAGGAGACCGAGGGGAGTCGGAGGCAGCGGTGAGTCGGCAGTAAAGCACCGGAAAGCGCCCCGCCTCCGGCTCCTCGTGTATCTCCTCACCGTGGAACCCTCACCACCTAGGTCGCCCCTCGTGGAGCGGGGCTGTGCTCCCCCCACACCCGGCTCCCTCGGCGGGCATGCAGCTCCTGTGCAGCCTCCTGGTTCTGCACGTCTCCTGGGCAGCGTCCTGGTTCTGTGCAGCCTCCTGGTTCTGCGCGGCTCCTGGGCAGCCTCCTGTTCTGTGCGGCTCCTGCTCAGCCTCCTGGTTCTGCGCGGCTCCTGCGCAGCCTCCTGGTTCTGCGCGGCTCCTGCGCAGCCTCCTGTTCTGCGCGGCTCCTGCGCAGCCTCCTGTTCTGCGCGGCTCCTGCGCAGCCTCCTGTTCTGCGCGGCTCCTGGGCAGCCTCCTGTTCTGTGCGGCTCCTGCGCAGCCTCCTGGTTCTGCGCGGCTCCTGTGCAGCCTCCTGGTTCTGTGCAGCCTCCTGGTTCTGCGCGGCTCCTGCGCAGCCTCCTGGTTCTGCGCGGCTCCTGGGCAGCCTCCTGTTCTGCGCGGCTCCTGTGCAGCCTCCTGTTCTGCGCGGCTCCTGTGCAGCCTCCTGGTTCTGTGGCAGGCATGCAGCTCCTGTGCAGCCTCCTGGTTCTGTGTGGCTCCTGTGCAGCTCCTGTGCAGCCTCCTGGTTCTGTGCGGCTCCTGTGCAGCCTCCTGGTTCTGTGCAGCCTCCTGGTTCTGCACGGCTCCTGGGCAGCCTCCTGTTCTGCGCGGCTCCTGTGCAGCCTCCTGGTTCTGCGGCGGGCATGCAGCTCCTGTGCAGCCTCCTGGTTCTGTGCGGCTCCTGTGCAGCCTCCTGGTTCTGTGCAGCCTCCTGGTTCTGCATGGCTCCTGGGCAGCCTCCTGTTCTGTGCGGCTCCTGTGCAGCCTCCTGGTTCTGTGCAGCCTCCTGGTTCTGCGGCGGGCATGTAGCTCCTGTGCAGCCTCCTGGTTCTGTGCGGCTCCTGTGCAGCCTCCTGGTTCTGTGCGGCTCCTGTGCAGCCTCCTGGTTCTGTGCAGCCTCCTGGTTCTGCGCGGCTCCTGGGCAGCCTCCTGGTTCTGCGCGTCTGCATCTCTGTTCTTTCCGGCTCCTCCTTCCTGCTTCCCGCTCTTATCCTCTTCCTACCGTGACCCCCTTGGTGTTTCCTGGTGCTTCCTGGAGCTCTGTCCACTCTTGGAGCTTGTGAATGGTCAGCCTGGGGGTGGACCCTCTCACACCTGAGGACACGTTTGATTTGGCTCGTGCATAGTGTTTTTAATTTTTTTTATATTTAGTTGTCAACATGGAAAAACATTTCATATAAAAAAATCTAAATTTCTAACTTCTTTTGGACAATCTGGCAATGCTGGACCATTGGCTGGACGGCTGAGGGGTGGCAGCACTTTCTGACGCCCTCAGTCCCCAGTCCTCCCTAGTGTCTGTCACCCTGGCTCTCGACCCAGCCCGCAGGTCAGCTGTCGGCTGTCACTGGATGTGTAACTGCTGCTGGTTTCTTGTAAGAGAGGTGGACAGCAGTACTGACTGTTGCCCCATCATTTATGTGGCCATGTGACTTTGGGCAAGCGTCTCAATGTTGTTGTCATCAGAGAAATGAGCGTAATAATTAGACATGCCTTCGAGGGTTGCCATGAGAGTTAAATGAATTAATCATGCAACGTGCTTTGAAGACTGCCTCGTATGTAGTTAAGAGCTACTTTAGTGCTGGCAATCATCAGGAGGAAAGGGCAGTGTTTTTGGAACATATGTCCCTAACCCGGAGGGAAACGAGAGAAGAGCAAAAGAGCCACAAGTTTCCAGGAAAAAAACCCAAACAAAATAGAAGGGAAGCATAATTCGTTGGGTAGGTGAGGCGTTTCTTAAAACCCGGGCAACCTCGTTCCTTTGCACTGTTAGCTGACGGCCCCTTGAGTTCAAGATATCGACCCTTCCCCGTCCCCAGCATTCCCTGGGGCCTCAGCAGGGCTGCCCACCCCTGTCAGCCTCACCCACTTATTGCAAATCCGCAGGGAGTCTCAGTGGCAGAATCTGTGTTCACCTCCCTGCTGCATTTTCCGGCCCTGACCCTGGCTGGCTGCAGCAGGCAGGGCAGTCTTGCTGACGGTCAGTCTCTTCCGGCTTCAGCTGAGGACCACTTTATGTTCTGCACCGATGTTATTTCTGCAGGCTTCTCTTCGGGCCACGAAGGCCTTGGACTTTTAATAGAATTGATTGCTTAGCCCATCAGGTCATTCTCTCTCCGTTTTCCAGGACACAGAGTTTTACTTCTGGTGGGTGCCCTCTGAGTGGAATTCTGCATTTATGGAAAAGACCTCTACGTAAAGCTGTGCATCGTGCCAGGGGGCGCACAGGGCTTGGTCACATTGGCGTGTGAGATGACAGAAACCATGCCAGCTGCTCTTCGTTGAGGTCCCCTAGTGTGCACGGGACGGGAACACGTCTCAGCCTTTGCCCATTTTATTTTGAATCGCCACAGCAACGATGCAAGACATTGAAGGTTAATAACATTGGTTGAACTCTTACTCTGTATGAGAACAAACACATGCCAAGAATGGTGACAAGCATTTTTAGCGAGAGAGTCAGAGAGAAGGACAGATAAGGACAGACAGGAGGGGAGAAAGATGAGAAGCATCCATTCTTTATTGTGACACCTTCGTTGTTCACTGATTGCTTTCTCATATGTGCCTTGACCAGGGAGCTACAGCAGACTGAATGACCCCTTGCTCAAGCCAGTGACCTTTGGGCTCAAGCCAGCAACAATGGGGTTATGTCTATGATCCCATGCTCAAGCCAGTGACCCTGCATTCAAGCCAGCGACCCTGCGCTCAAGCCAGATGAGCTCATGTTCAAGCTGGCAACCTCGGGGCCTCGAACCTGGGTCCTCTGGGTCCCAGGCCGATCTCTATCCACTGTGCCACCTCCTGGTCAAACAGTGATAAGCATTTTTACAATTTCATTTAACCCTCAAAACACCTCTGTGAGATAGGTATTATTATTATCCCATCTCATTGACGAGGAGGCCGAGGCTCAGAGACAGTGAGAAATTTGCCCAAGGTCACAGACTAGCAAGTGGAGGAGCTGGTCTTCAAGCCCAGGGTGACTGGCATCAGAGACCACTTACTTAACTGCTGAACTTGACTGTCCACTTTCCTGCAAGTGAAAACCGGGACTCAGCGAGATGGGGTATCACGTCTGAGATCACACAGCCAAGAAGAGTAAGACACAGGATTCAAACCCATGATTGTTCTGCCTCAGAGCAATGCATCTTCACACTCAGTGTCACAGAGCAGAACTGACCTAGGGGACCGTTACAGAGGGTGAAGGATAAAGACCGCAAAGCTGGACCGCAGCCCAGACAGCCTCCAACACGAATACTTCCTCGGTCCGTGCTTCCGTCCCGTCTGTGGGCTATGTCTCCGATGGAGTGACCAGGCACAGCCTGGTTCTCCTCAGCCTCTGACAGATCCACCCGGATTGGCTTGTCCAAGGTCACTCAGTGAGTTATTGCCAGAGCCAAGCCAGGAGTCGGGGGCTCCGCATGCCATGCCCTCTCTCTACTGTGACCACGGGGCTCTTCAGGCCAGGTAAGTTACACAGCAGAAATCAGGTGCCCCGTAGAGGGACTGTTTCAAATTGGAGTGCCTGCATGTGTGCTGTTGAAAGGGGCTGCTATGAAATGAATTCGGGTACAAATATTCAATGCAATACTATGTAGCTTCATAAAAGAATGGAAAAGCTTAACCGAGACTATTGGGGCTGATTAATAAAGAAGTGAAACACAGTAACATGCAAGATGGTGTGTGTATTATGTGCTCATTTTGCAGAGATGAAATGGGAGAGTTAAAATTACAATGTGTGGCCCTGGCTGATTGGCCCAGTGGTAGAGCGTCGGCCTGGTGTGTAGATGTCCAGGATTCGATTCCTGGACAGAGCACACAGGAAAAGTACTCATCTGCTTCTCCACCCTTCCCCCTCCCCCCTCCTGCAACCACGGCTCAGTTGGAGCCAGTTGGCCCCAGGTGCTGAGGACGGCTCCATGGCCTCCACCTCTGGCTCTAAGAAAAGCTCTGTTGCTGAGCAATGGAGCGATACTCCAGATGGGCAGAGCATCGCCCTCTAGGGGGCTTTCTGGGTGAATCCTGGTCGAGGCCCATGTGGGAATCTGTCTCTTTGCCTTCCTTCTTCTCACTGAATTAAAAAAATATTACAAGGTGTGTAATATTTTTTATCTATTTATATTTTTAGGTTTTTAAATAATATGAATGTCATCACCTATGAAGTGAGCACACACACACTCACACGCTCATGCACAGGTGCATAAGAAAAGCAGCCTAGACCCTGGCCGGTTGGCTCAGTGGTAGAGCATCGGCCTGGCGTGCGGGGGACCCAGGTTCAATTCCCGGCCAGGGCACATAGGAGAAGCGCCCATTTACTTCTCCACCCCCCCCCCTCCTTCCTCTCTGTCTCTCTCTTCTCCTCCCGCAGCCAAGGCTCCATTGGAGCAAAGATGGCCCGGGCGCTGGGAATTGCTCCTTGGCCTCTGCCCCAGGCGCTAGAGTGGCTCTGGTCATGGCCGAGTGACACCCTGGAGGGGCAGAGCATCGCCCCCTGGTGGGCAGAGCCTTGCCCCGGTGGGCGTGCCGGGTGAATCCCGGTCAGGCGCATGCGGGAGTCTGTCTGACTGTCTCTCCCCGTTTCCAGCTTCAGAAAAATACCAAAAAAAAAAAAAAAAAAAAAGCAGCCTATGTCTCACTCAGCTCCAGCCAATCACTATCTTCAGGGAGTATGAGCCTAATGTTGTCTGTTCTGTTTTTTTCAAGGAAATACGGAAATCTATTTTTTTTTAAGAATCCCCTTTTTAAAATAAATTTCAAGTGGTTTATTGCTAATATCTGGAAATACAAAAGCATTTTTTGTATAATAACAGTGTGCACAGATGCTGAACAAACTTATTTGTTCTTTTTTTTTACGGCGCCTTTGTGATTTTCTATGAAGGCAATTATGTCATCTGTGAACAGAAATAGTTCAATTTCTTCCTTCCTGTTATACCATTTATTTATTTATCTATCTATTCATTCATTTATTGATTGCCTTCTTGCACTGGCTAGGACTTCCAGAACATTGTTGAATAGGAATGGTGAGAGCAGATGTCCTTCCTTGTTCTAGATCTCGGGGGGGGGGGCACGCCATCTCACAGCACTCAGTGTGATGTGAGCTGGATAAGGTGTCCCTTATCATCTTAAAGAAGTTCCATCTCTGTCTCCAGTTTGATAAATTTTTTATCATCCATGAATGTTGGATTTTGTCAGATACTTTTTATGCGTCTGTTGAGATGCTCACACGGACCTCCTCTGTGAGTTTGTTAATACGGTGAATCACAGTGAATGATTTTCCAATGTTGAACCAGACTGGGAGTTCTGGAGAAAACCCAACTTCATCTTGATGTGGTGCCCTTCTTATATATTCCTGATTAGATGTGCCAACGCTGTATGTTGTTGAGGATTTTTATGTCTCTGTTAAGGAGGAATATTGGTCTGTAGTTGTTTTTTTCTTATAATATCTTTAACTGGATTTGATATTAGGGGTCAGCTGGTGTCCCTACACAAGTTGGCAAATTTTCCTAATTTCTAAATGATAAAAAACAACTTACAGAGTCCTTAACGTGCACCAGACATTGTGCTAAACGCTTAACCCATTGAACCCTCCCAGTCACCCTGTGAGTTCCATACCGTGTGTGTCTGTGCTTCGTGGGTGGGGAAACTGAGGCACCAGGTAAAGTCACTTTGTCTGAGGCCACACAAAGCCAGGACTCAAAACCCAGGGGTCTCACCCCAGATTCTGTACTCTTAACCCCTTTCCTACATTCTCTGTAGAGATGTTTACCGGCAGAAGACAGCACTCAGGGAGGGCTCCGTTAGCTCAGTGGTCGAGGCACGACCCGCGTCCGTCTACAGACTGGGCCTCTCCTCTCTCTCTCTCTCTCTTTCTCTCTCTCTCTCTCACCCACCCTCCAAGGCAGGCATTGTCACCCCGTTTTGGAAGCAGCAGTTCTGGAAACGCTCCCCACCGCTGGGTGGCGTGTGGCTTCCGGCGGCCCCTTCCTCACCTTATCTCCCTTAGTAAGGTTGGAAGACTGCCCTCTGAGTCGGTTTCACTTGGTGCTGCCCAGTGGGCTCAACCGCCCCCCTCCTGCTCTCTTCCCAGGCGGGCAGGCTCATCCTTTCCTCCTGCCCTGCCTGCCCCCTCGCCTGGCCCCGCCGCTGCTCCCAACGCCACCCGGTTGGCACTGCCGGCTTACTGCACGTGTTTCGAAAGTCAGAAGCCCCTGGCTTCCTTAGAAAAGAGAAGGAACGAGATGGAGTCTCAGGACCAGCGGTGCCGGCAGCTTTCACCCCCGAGCACCCGGCCTCGAGGACTGAGTTAGTTCAGCGACTTTCTGGCACTCCCGGTGAAACGGACTATTACACAGATAACCTTACTCAACACGCACTGCTTTTGTGGGCAGTGGGCGCTGCTGTTCCTCCGATTTTACAGGGAGAGAAGTTCGTGTTATGGAGAGGTTAGGAATTCTCAAGTCTCAGGCTGCACGCTGTCCATAATTCCACCTCAGAGCTCCCTGCACGCCAGGTCGGAACAGTTCGAGTCATCTGTCTGGGGGCAGTTAGAGGGTGGGGAGAGACAATGGCGTTTCCCCCTGGTCACTGGCTCCCCCCTTGCCTCGTCCCCACGTCCTCATCTCTCCCTTACTTCCCATCCACATCTCTCCACGGCGAGAGCTGAGAATTGGTGTGAGTCCACTGCCAGGAAAAAGGATTCCACTCAAAATCTCAGTTCTCAACAATATTACCAAGGAGTCTGTTATTTCGCACCCGGCACAGCTGGGCCTCCCAGTCAGCCACAGGGCACTGAGGGCTTTGCTAAAGTGCTGCTGAGGCTGGCGTTTGGGAAGGGAGGGGAGACTGCAGTGAGCTCAGCATGAGGAGCAGAGGGGCAGGTGCGGGGCTCAGGGCTTTCCTCGTGTGCCGCCCAGTCCCTCCTCTGTCTCACCAAGCCCCCTGCTCCGTACAACCAAACCAGCTTCCCGGTCGCCGGAAATAACCGCCCAGCAGCCAGCCAGGCGTGGGTGTCAGGCCCTGAGCTGGGCTCACCTTGTCCTGTCACCTCCGTCAGCGTCTTTACTCTCACTACCACGCCGGGGAGAGCGGCTCTCAGTAAAGCCTGCTTCTCGGATGTGGAGACGGGGGGGGGGGGGGGGCACAGACACACAAGAGGCTCACAGATGACTTCATTCTTCGTCACCAGGGTAGATTTGCTTGCGTTTGTGGTTTTAAGAGAATGAGTGACTTAGGGTGACTTTCACCTTTGAATCACCTTGCAAACGATGAACAAAGCCCGCCGTTACCAGCCCAGGACCCTTCTACACGCAGCCTCTCCCCTCACCCCTCTCCAGAATGCCGGGTCGGGCACCTGTCGCTGCCTCTGAGCTGATGGGCTCACGCTTGTGATCCCCGTGAATTCGTGGACTGCCTGCCCAAGGGCCTCCGAGACCCTCTGACACCACCTCCGCCGTTGGCACACAGTAGGTCGTCATAACCTTCGTTGAGTGTATGAACACATCCCTGCCCTCCACTCTCCAATCCCAACCCAAGGCCCCCCCAGTCCAGTCCCGCCCCCACATTTAAAGTCTCCAAGCCCTGAGCTCAGCCTCGATGAGCCCACGCTTAGCACCATGCCTGGCACAGGTCGGTGCCAATGCTGTGGGTCGGGAAGGATTTAGGCTGTGAGGGTCTGAGGTGCCTTGACTTCCACCGGGAGGAGTTTCAGGCTCTGTGTTTTCCCTCCTTCTCCCCATCTTCCTGTCCCCACTTTGGGTCAGCCTCCCTGTGTATGTCTCTGTGCCTTAATGGGGACAATGGGGACACGGCTACTTCAGACAGCAGAGGGGATGGGGTGGACACATTCTGGTGTGAGGGCAGCAGGGGACAGGGGACCTGTCACCTCTCTAGTTCAGCAAGTGTCACCCATAACCAACCTTCTGAAAAAGTGGCTCCCCCAAAGAGACCTCTGGACGGAGACCAGGGGGGCAGGCAGGGAGGTGCGACCTGGCCCGAAATCAATTGCAGCTCCAGGTAATTACTGCACAAGGACATGTGCAGTGGCCCCAACAGGGCTGAGCCTTGCTCTCTGGGCAGGTAGAGCGATGAGCCAGTAGTGAAGCCTCATCACTCACAGGGCGCAGGAAGGGGAATTAACACATGGGTGGTTGCTGGCACCTGCCTCACGGGGGAGGGGGTTTATTTCAACTCCCTCATCAGGGTCCCTCGCTACCACGCTGACCGTTTTGGAATGGAAATCTCAGGCAGGGTCTCAGAAATACAAGTCCCAAGTTTCCAGCATCCCAGGATACCGAAGACGATGAGGTGGTGAGGCTAGATTCTAGTCTGTACACTGGATTATTTCCCCTCTTTCTGTTCCCTCCTGTTTCTCTCTCTCCCCCTCTGCCTGCAACTCTCATTAGAAATCTTTCTGTCACACAGACCATCTCAGGCACTCCCTGGAAGACAGGCCATCTCAAGCCGGAGCACCAGCAAACCCCTCCCTCTCCCGCACAGGCAAAAGCACACTCCCTTGCTCCCTCGGTCCCCGGGACAGCTCAGCTCTCTTGAGGAATTCAACACAAATCACAGCCACACTTGGGAGAGGATGTGAAGATGCCGGACCTCTGCAGCCGCGGGACAGCTGCCCAGGGTTGGTGGACCAGATGGCAAAGCCAGGCGAGTCAAGGAGACTCTGACCCCCTGAGGTGGTGGCCTGGGCAGCCTGCCTAGGCTTCTCTGCACCCTTCTGACACCCCTCCATTCTTCTTAGCTGCCCTGGAGACCCATCCTGCTTTGGGGGGCAGCGGGGACTCAGTCCTTCCTCCATTCCAGCGCCTCCCCCTGCCCAACACCAGGATCTCCAGTCTGGTCTGGGCGCAGATCCCTGGGCAGGAGCACGAGGCGGAGCAGAGGGTCCCGCGTGGGCAGCGGTGAACGTGAGGACGACGGGACAAGTGCAGCCCCCACAAAGCCATCCGCCCGGAGATGCAGTCAGGGTCACACACACGCCCTCCGTGGACGCCCTCGCAGACAACGGTCCCTTCAGACGCGCACACACATCCTCCCCAGCAGCCTCCAACCCACACTCACACGCTGCTCATCACCCGCCGCACACACGCGTGCAACAGACACACACACGCACACGAGTCCCACCGGCTACAGCAACTCCCCCCCCCCCAATCTGGAAATGTCCGCAGTTGCCCTTTAGGCTTAAACTTTTTTTTTTTCCAGAGAGGGCGCCCAGGATCACGCGGAGAAGGTGGGTCGCGCGCAGGGACGCCGGCGCTTAGGGGGGCGTCCCGCTTCCCCCGCCTCGCCCCCCGCCCGCGCCCCTCACCTGGTAAACCGAGGCACAGCAGGAGGCTGTAGTAGACCACCGGCACGAAGCCCAGGCCGCAGGCCGAGCTGGGGGGCCAGGACCGCGAGCTGTTGGCGGCGGAGGGGGCGTGCGCGTGCTCCATGGGCGCACGGCCGCGCCCCGCAGGACCTGCGCCTGCCCTTGGCCGCGGTCCCCTCTGCGGCCTCCGCACCTGCCGGCTCGGCCTTCCCGCGGGGCGTGGGGACTCGGGAGGCCGGTGGGTGCACTTCCCACCTCGGACAGCTCCGCGCGGGCCTTGGAGCCGGAGCCGGGGAGGTGGGCGGGGGCGCGGGACGCCGCTCGCCGCAGCCAATGAGCAGCCGCCTGGGTGCGGGGTGGGGGGAGGGAGTGTGTGTGCGGGGAGGAGGCTGCGCAGCAGGGGAGGGTCCTGGCTGCTGCTCCCGCAGGCTCCCGCTTCGGGAGAGGAGCAGCGGTTCCACCCCGGAGCTCCGGAGGAAGGCGGGGGGCGGGGCTGGGGGGTGGGACCCGGGAATGCGCCACCCGGACCTCCGCGCCCTGGGGCAGCGGCGCGGGGTGGGTCGGACCCTCGTCTCCCGCGGCGGCTCGTACTCAGTTCGCCTTCTTGTCCTCCGGGCCACCTGTCCTCCAGCCCGTCCCCACCGAGCGCTCTGCACCCTGTGCGCTGCGGAGAAGGGGCGGCTGTTGCAGCGCCGAGGATCCTCCAGGGTCGTCAGCTCTCGGGGACCAGAGGGGCTGAGCTCGAAAGGAGGTGTGCATGTGTCTGAGTGTGTGTGCATGTGTGTGCGTGTGTCTGAGTGTGTGTGTGCATGTGTGTGCGTGTGTCTGAGTGTGTGCGTGTGTCTGTGTGTGTGTGCATGTGTGTGTCTGAGCGCATGTGTGTCTGAGTGTGTGTGTGCATGTGTGTGTCTGAGTGTGTGCGTGTGTCTGAGTGTGTGCGTGTCTGGGTGTGTGCGTGTGTCTGAGTGTGTGTGCATGTGTGTGTCTGAGTGAGTGCATGTGTGTGTCTGAGTGTGTGCGTGTGTCTGAGTGTGTGCGTGTGTCTGAGTGTGTGTGCATGTGTGTGTCTGAGTGTGTGCGTGTGTCTGAGTGTGTGCGTGTGTCTGAGTGTGTGTGCACGTGTGTGTCTGAGTGTGTGCGTGTCTGGGTGTGTGCGTGTGTCTGAGTGTGTGTGCATGTGTGTGTCTGAGTGAGTGCATGTGTGTGTCTGAGCGCATGTGTGTCTGAGTGTGTGTGTGCATGTGTGTGAGCGCATGTGTGTGCATGTGTGTGAGTGTGTGCGTGTATCTGAGTATGTGCGTGTGTCTCAGTGTGTGCATGTGTGTCTGAGTATATGCTTGTGAATGTGTGTGCATGCATGTGTCTGAGTGTGTGTGACTGTGTGCATGTGTGAGTGTGTGTGCATGTGTCTGAGTGTGTGTCTGAGTGTGTATGCATGTATGTGTCTGAGTGTGTGTGCATGTGTGTGTCTGAGCGTATGTGTGTGTGCATGTGTGAGTGTGTGTGCATGTGTCTGAGTGTGTGTGTCTGAGTGTGTGTGTCTGAGTGTGTGTGTGTTGACTGAGGGGACTCCAGAGGGGACTTGTTCCGGAGCTGAGTGCCTTTGAGGGGATGCAGGCTAGCTAAGAGCAGCTTGCTCCAGGAACCCCTTCTGTCAGGAATGAGGATGTTGCAGCCACTCAGACACACTCACCACTGTTACAAGGGCACATAATACCCAGTCCTAAGGGCACGCTCCCACACTCTCCCGGGCACGCGAAGTCCCTCTCATTCCACAGGAAGACGTGAAAAAAACACAAGGTCATTCCCATCTCCCTGCACAAAGATCCCACTCACACGACAGACATCCCCACCTAAGCGCACACCCATGTTGGAGCCGTCTGGGGGAGGGGGAGTCTCGTGTTTGAAGGCTGAGTGAAGGATGCAAAGGCGAAGCAGGTGGGCTCCGGGCTGTCGTGGAGAGCTGGGACGAACCGGGACTACCTTCTTCGCAGGTGGGAATTTTCCACACGGCCCTTCTGGGGGCCTCAACAGAACTGAGAAGACAGAAGTCTGTCTGAGCTCAGCACAGTGTGTGGGAGAGTTAAAGCTGCTGCAGAAATACGGAGGAAAGAGAGACATTTCGGTGGTGGGGGTGAGGGGTGGCTGTAGCAGTGGCCCAATGCAGGGACATTGATGGGTTCAGAGAAGCCTCAGACCCCTCTCTGATCCTCCACAACTCCTTCTCCCCTCTAACATCCACTTCTGGGGAGAAGAGACTGGCTGGGCTTTCCCCAGGGGGGGTTCAGGTCTCCCAAGTTGGTGGGGACCTCTGTCCCTCCTGCCGAACAAGGGGCGTTGTCAGTCTTGTTGGTGGCTCCCCGAGGCGGGCATTGGGTGCTGTGGGGTGAAGAAGGCACCCAGGGCCAGGCACATCTGCTTTGGGCAGCAGTCTGCTGGGCCAGGCGTGGTCTGGGATGAACACGGAGGCCGTGGTTCCTAAAGGCACAGGTGATTGCGAAGAGTCCTGTGGGCCCAGTGAGTACAGGTTTTGATGTCTCAAGTCAAGTTAGCTCCTGAAAAGTTTGTTGTGACCTCTGTTGTTGGAATGTGACCACCCCAAACAGAAACAAAACACGGATTCCACCATGACAGTAAATCAAGTTGTGGCCAAGGGTAGGGAGACTCAGTGAACAATGGTTCAGAAACCTACAGGCTGGATTTGTCTGTGGGCAGCTAGACGGAGACCAGACGGAGACGGGGGCTGGAGAAGAGAGGGCAGGAGCTTTGACACAGCTCCCCTGTCCTTTCAGAAGTCTCTATCCAGTGTGAACCGGTGATAACGCCTCAAGGTGTCTTCCCCCTGGCTTCCCCCTCTGCCCAGAACGTTCTTGCTCTAGGTCGCTGCCTCTAACCGGGTCTTACTTATGGTCTCTTCATTGAGGCTTGCCCAACACCCCGCATCATGGAAATCTCCGCTCCGAAACGCTCGTTGCCTCTGCCCCGCCCATGCTCATTTTTCTCCGCAGCCCCGAGCACCCCTGGTGTGCCATGTGCTGTTTGTTTAGTTACTTAGTTTCTCATCTGCTTCTCTTCTTAGAAGGGCAGGTCCCTGGGTACGTTTTGCCTCTGTCGGCACCACTGGTTTCTGCCCAGAGCCTGTGTGTTGTAGACTCTCGATGGACGCTGAGGAGTCAAGGGCCCCACCCTCACTGACTGGGCATACAGAGCAGGGGGAGGTGACTGTACCTTCGCTCACTGCTCTCAGCAGGCAGAAGTCAGCGCGTGGGCTGCCGTTAGGGGCACCATTCTCAGATTCTTCGTGGAATGACCTTATTTGACTAGCCACTCCAAAAATACTTAGTGTAGAGTTCGGGGCTGTGGCGAGACTCTTTATAAAACCAGAAACTGGGGCCCTGGCTGGTTGGCTCAGTGGTAGAGTGTCAGCCTGGCGTGCAGAGGACCCGGGTTGGATTCCCGGCCAGGGCACACAGGAGAAGCGCCCATCTGCTTCTCCACCCCTCCCCCTCTCCTTCCTCTCTGTCTCTCTCTTCCCCTCCCGCAGCCGAGGCTCCATTGGAGCAAAGTTGGCCCGGGTGCTGAGGATGGCTCTATGACCTCTGCCTCAGGCACTAGAATGGCTCTGGTCGCAACAGAGCAACGCCCCAGATGGGCAGAGCATGCCGGGTGGATCCCGGTTGGGCACATGCGGGAATCTGTCTGACTGCCTCCTCGTTTCCAGCTTCAGAAAAATACACCCCCCCCAAAAAAAAACCCCAAAACCCAGAAACTGGGTGGAGCAAGGTTACTGGGTTGTATGGAGGCTCTGAAGGAAGCTTATAGTGTCCAAGCTTCTGTTTCCATCCTCTGTAGAATGGAGATGAGGGAACCAGGGATGGCTCAGCCCAGGACGCTGACAGGGAGGGAAGAGGGACTCCCTGGACACAGGCAGGCTGTGGTTTGGAGAGTGGGGATTGGCACCGGGTCCTTTGCTGGCTGCACGGCACACCTTGGCTGCCTGTCAGGGTCCCAGTGTCCTGGGAAGTGGGCAGGTTGGATGAGAAGAACTCTAACATCCTAGGACAGGCTGTTGGTTCCAGGGAAGGGGCAGGATGAGTCAACACTCGAGATTAATTTTGCCACCTGACTGGCTCTTTAGAGGTCAGTGGATGCTTAACTGGAAAACATGGTTGGCTAAATTCATCCACTTACTCATTCTTTCAAAAGACTTTTCTTTTCAAAGACGTATCATATTGGATATTTAATGTGTGGTCATCATGACTAGACACATTTGCAGAGCTTGATGCAAAAATAAAAACACTCAAAAATTCAGAAATTCAGAACAGCGACGGCAGAGCATGAAACAACGCCTCAGTGTGGGGCCCGATACAGCCACACACACATGACGCCGGTCCTGCGTGAGGTGCAGAGTCGGGGAACGAAAGTTCCCGTTTATTAGGGGTGTATGGGGAGAAAGCTGCCTGACTCATTTTATCCTACTGTTAACACTGGGAGAAAAATAAACACCCCATTTTACAGGTGAGAGAAACCAAGTCACTGAGGAGTCTGGCAGTCTTCCCAAGGGCACCTGGCTGGGACTGGGTCCGAGGCAGCCTGGCTTCAGGGGCTGGGCTGTGACCGCCGGGGCACATAGTCTAGTGTGGGCCCCACGTGACACAGGGCAGGGACCTCATCTGTCGTGTCCTATCTTGGCAATGTACCCCCAGTGCCAAGAACAGGGCCAGGATGGTGTCCAGAAGTAAATCTTAAATAAAGAAGTGAATAAATGTAATAGAAATCTATGCACGATGTTAGGGAAGGGGTTGCCCAGTCAAAGGTCTATAAGCCTCGGCAGAAGTAAACATGAGTGTGGTGGAAATATTGCACATTCTTCTTTTCTGTAAAGAAATGTGTTGTGGGCCCTGGCCGGTTGGCTCAGTGGTAGAGCGTCAGCCTGGCGTGCAGGAGTCCCGGGTTTGATTCCCGGCCAGGGCACACAGGAGAAGCGCCCATCTGCTTCTCCACCCCTCCCCCTCTCCTTCCTCTCTGTCTCTCTCTTCCCCTCCCGCAGCCAAGGCTCCACTGGAGCAAAGATGGCCCGGGTGCTGAGGATGGCTCCATGGCCTCCACCTCAGGTGCTAGAATGGCTCTGGATGCAACAGAGCAACACCCCAGATGGGCAAAGCATCGCCCCCTGGTGGGCATGCCGGGTGGATCCCAGTCGGGTGCATGCGGGAGTTTGTCTCTCTGCCTCCCCACTTTTCATTTCAGAAAAATACAAAAAAAAAAAAAAAAAAGAGGAAAAAAAAGGAAATGTGCTGTTTTCCATTTATAACTGCATAAATAAAAACACCTAGGCATAAATTTAATGAAGGATGTCAGAGACTTGTGTTCAGAAAACGATAAGACATCGAAGAGAGAAATTTTAAAGAAGATCCAGATAAATGGAAGCATAAACCATGCTCATGGATAGGAAGAATGAACAAAATTAAAATGTCGATACTACCCAAAGCAACCTATAAATTCATTGCAATTCCTATCAAAAATAGCAATGTGTGTTTCACGGAACTAGAACAAATATTCCAAAAATGTCTAGGGAACCACAAGAAACCTCAAGCAGCCTCAGCAATCTTGAGAAAGAACAACAAAGTTGGAGGTTATCACCCCCGATATCAAAATAGCATGGAGCTGGCATAAAAACAGGCACAGAGATCAATAAAACAAAATAGGAAGGCCACAAATACATCTACAAATATATGATCAAGGTAATAAATATATGATAAAGGAGGCAAGAATATATTCAATAAATGGTGTTAGGAAATCAGGAAAATACATGCCAAAAAAAGAAACAAATATAACGTTACGATAATGGCGCATGAGAGATACCCCTGATCTCCCCCCTTGAAATTTCAACAGATTGAGCAGCTACAACTCAGCGAAGGAATTTCAACTGGGCTGGAAGTCTTTCCAGGAAGAACTGAGCACTCAATCGACTAAACGTGGGAAAGGTTAAAAAAAAAAATGGGTGCAGAAGACAAGACACACTCGTGGCCGGCTCAGGAGCGGGAGGAAGCTGAGTGACTGGGTCTCCCTCCGGCTCCAGGAGCGGAGAGGGTGGCAGGAAGTTGGTGAGACACTGAATGAACGCAGTGGAGTGTGGGGTTCCTGCCGGTGTTGCCACTGTCGGCCCACAGCCCGCCCTTGGACAGAGACACAAAGATACAAAGTGCAGGCCCTGGCCGGCTGGCTCAGGGGTAGAGCGTCAGCCCAGTGTGTGGATGTCTTGGGTTCGACTGCGGGTCAGGGCCCACAGGAGAAGTGCCCATCTGCTTCTCCACCCCTCCCTCTCCTCTCTCTCCCTCTCTCTTCCCCTCCCGCAGCCACAGCTCAACTGGCTCAAGAGCATCGGCCCAGGCACTGAGGATCTCTCTGTGGAGATTCCGCCTCAGGTGCTAAAAATAGCTTGGTTGCGAGCATGGCCCCAGATGGGCAGAGCATTGGCCCCAGACAGGGGTTGCTGGGTGGATCCCAGTCGGGGCGCATGCAGGAGTATGTCTCTCTATCTCCCCTTCTCTCACTTAAAGAAAAAAAAGATGACAAAAATAAATGCTGACTCCTGTTTTTCTAGAAACACTTGGTCATCTTGGTCTAGTTTTCACATACTTATATCTCATGCGATATTTGGGATACAATTATACTAAAAGATTACGGATATAATAATGCACATAATACATTCTATAGTTTATCTGGCAATCCCTGTCTGGATCCCATACCCTGTCCTCTGGGACTGGCCTCCATGAATCACTCTGCACCTCTGTCCCCTGGGACTGTGATGGTCACCTTGTATCCTAGCGCAAAGGAGGTGCCACGAGGCATCCTGGACAAAACACTCTGAGAACTGCCCTTTGGGGGGCGCCCCTGATGGGAGGGAGAGTTCGGAGGGCCAGGAGATCAGGCGTGGTAACGATCTGGGACTGTGGTGACCCCATTGTACAGAATCAAAGTTTCCCTTCTCAACAAGATTCCTGGAGCCGGAGAAGGGAGCCTGGAACCTTCCGGACCAACAGGCTGTGTGGTCTGACTGACGAGGGCTTCCGCCTCCCCTCTCGGTGCTCCTGGGCAGAACTCGACACTGGCAGTGAGAAATGAGATCAGAAGGCTGGAGGGAAGCACTCTCCTGTCCTTTATTGAATCTCATCATTTACATCTCATTAAACCCAATCAAATGAAACACTTATCACATTAAAATGGCCAAAGAGGGTTGGATTGTGTCAAGCAGCGCTGGTTCGATAGGAAAGAGGAGCTGATGTGAGTCCTGTACCACAGGGTTCTGACGCCCGTCTCAAGAGGGGGGAGTCACCCTGCTCATAAATCAGGACGACTTTCCTCTGACAGCTTTGCTGAATGCAGGCATGGCCACAGGAGGGGACATCAGGGGTCCTGAGCCCTGCACCAGCCTGGGCTGGGGACTGCGGTATAAAAGGCGGGTACTTTGGGGGAGAACTAATTTTGAGAGAAGGTGTTGCCTGGGGTTTGGAGTCAGGCTGATGCTGACGGACAGTGTGGCCCTGGGCAGCTGACCTGACTTTTCTGATAGTTCCCTCTTCTGTTCAATGGAGGAGGGTAGCATTTGCCACAACAATGTTTCTACAGATGGTATTCCAGCGAAAATCCTTCCCTCTGTGGTTCTCTTTTCAACCCTTCCGTTACACGAAGGAGAAAGACTCAGTGTTGCACTAGGCTATTTTTTATTTTTATTTTTAGTGAGAGAGAGAGAGAGAGAGAGAGAGAGAGAGAGAAGGACAGACAGACAGGAGGGGAGAGAGATGAGAGGCATCAATTCTTCGTTGCAGCTCCTTAGTTGTTCAGTGATTGCTTTCTCATATGTCCCTTGACCAGGGGGCTACAGCACAGCCAGTGACCCTTTGCTCAAACCAGTGACCTTGGCCTTCAACCAGAAACCCTTTGGGTTCAAGCCAACAACCATGGGGTCATGTCTATGATCCCATGCTCAAGCCAGTGACCTCACGCTCAAGCTGGCGAGCCCGTGCTCAAGCCAGTGACCTCAAGGTTTCTAACCTGGGTCCTCCATGTCTCAGGCTGATGCTCTATCCAATGTGCCCCTGCCTGGTCAGGCTACAGCATCATTTTTTTTAAATCCACTCACCCAGTGATGGGTATTTGGTTGTTTCTAGTTTGGGGTTATTCCAAAGACAGCTGCAATGACATAGGGTTTATTTTTACCCCATTTTATAGATGCGGGAACTGAGGCAGGGAGTGCTGTTTATCCATTGCGTAAGGCCACAGAGATCGTCAATGCCAGGGTCACATGCCGAGCAAGGTGCTGCATGTGTGGAGCCCAAGCTCATTTCTGTCAGAAACACTGAGAGAAGTTTCAAACACAGTGAAAGCGGAGAGAATAGAGCAACATACACTTATGGGGTCCATCACTCAGTTCTAGTAATTAAGTCATGGCCATATTATTTAATCCAGCTTCCTACATTTTAAGTCTTTAAATTTTCTTTAAAAATTTATTGATTTTAGAGAGAGAGGAAGGGAGAGAGAGAAAGAGAGAGAGAGAGAGAGAGAGAGAGGAACATCGATCTATTCTTGTATGTGTCCTGACTGGGGATCAAATCAGCAACTTCTGTGCTCGGGGCCAACATTCTATCAACTGAGCTATGTGACAGAAGTCTTTTTGCTGGAATATTGTTGAGTGAATCCCCAGACATAATGTTATCTCACAAATAGATCAATTTGTATCTCTGACTTATGCAAACATTAAAATAAACACTGTAAACATTTCAAATCTAGGCAAAAGTAGAGACAATAATATAATAACTTCCCTTGTATGTGTCATTGGTTTTGACAGTTATCAATTCCTGGGTGGTCACCTGACCTGTGGTGGCGCAGTGGACCAAGCGTCAGCCTGGGATGCTGAGGTCGCCGGTTTGAAACCCCAGGCTTGCCAAGTCAAGGCGCCTATTAGAAGCAACTACCACGAGTTGATGCCTCCCGCTCCTACCCCCCTTCTCTTGCTCTGTCTCTCCTCTCTTTAAAATCAATCAATAAAACCTTAAAAAATAATTCTTGGGTGATCTTGTTGCATTAGACCAGGGGTCCCCAAACTTTTTACACAGGGAGCCAGTTCACTGTCCCTCAGACCATTGGAGGGACGGACTATAAAAAAAACAACTATGAACAAATCCCTATGCACACTGCACATATCTTATTTTAAAGTAAAAAAACAAAACGGGAACAAATACAATATTTAAAATAAAGAACAAGTAAATTTAAATCAACAAACTGACCAGTATTTCGATGGGAACTATGCTCCTCTCACTGACCACCAATGAAAGAGGTGCCCCTTCCGGAAGTGCAGCAGGGGCAGGATAAATGGCCTCAGGGGGCCGCATGTGGCCCACGGGCCGTAGTTTGGGGACCCCTGCATTAGACCTTTATCTGTATTCCCCTTTCTCTCTCCTGCCAATTATTTTGAAGTAAATTTCAGATATTTTATCATTTTGCTCTGTGAATATTTCAATATGTATCTAAAACCATAAGGATTCTTTATAAAAATAAAAACTAGCCGTAATACCATTATCACACCCAAACATGTTATCAGCATCTCTTTTGTATCCTCATTCAGCTGACATTCGCAATTCTCTGAAGGTTGTACCTTGTTTCACTGTTTCTCCTTCTCTCTCCTTCCCTCCCTCCCACATCTCTTCCTCACTCCCCTCTTCCCTTTTACAGTCTGCGTGAGTCAGAATGCAAACAAGAACCATATGCTACGATTGTTTGAAATGCCTCTAAAGTCTGCTTTAATCTACGGATTCCCCCTTTATCTCTTTATTCCCCTGCAGTGCATTTGTTAGAGAAACCAGGCCACCAAGGTCATATTATCTGTATCCCCCATGATCTCGTCACGCTGACGAAACTAACAGTAATCCTTACCCTCAACCACGACCCACCTGTATTCACATTTCCCAGACTGTTTCAAACATGTCCTTGGATATCTTTTTTTTTTTTTAGTGTTATTTAGCGAGAGAAGGGGAGGCAGAGAGACTGACTCCTACATGCGCCCTGACTGGGGTCCACCCGGCATGCCCACCAGGGGGCGATGCTCTGTCCATAAGGTGATGCTCTGTTGCTCAGCAACTGAGCTCTTCCTAGCACCTGATGCAGAGGCTGTGGAGCCATCCTCAGTGCATGGGGCCAACTTGCTTCAACTGAACGATGGCTGTGGGAAGGGAAGAGGAGAGATAGAGATAGAGATAGAGATAGAGATAGAGATAGAGAGAGAGAGAGAGAGAGAGAAGTGAGAGGGAGGAGGGGTGGAGAAGCAGATGGACGCTTCTTCTGTGTGCCCTGACCAGGAATCGAACCTGGGACATCCTTTCACCAGACCAATGCTCTACCACTGAGCCAACTGACCAGAGCTGGATGTTTTTCTTTTCTTTTCTTTTCTTTTTAAATAATTTTATTTTTAATGGGGCGACATCAATAAATCAGGATACATATATTCAAAGATAACAAGTCCAGGTTATCTTGTCGTTCACTTATGTTGCATACCCATCACCCAAAGTCAGATTGTCCTCTGTCACCTTCTATCTAGTTTTCTTTGTGTCACTCCCCCTCCCCTTTTCCCTCTCCCTCTCCCCCCTCCCCCCCGTAACCACCACACTCTTATCAATGTCTCTTAGTTTCACTTTTATGTCCTACTTATGTATGGAATAATGCAGTTCCTGGTTTTTTCTGATTTACTTATTTCACTTCGTATAATGTTATCAAGGTCCCACCATTTTGCTGTAAATGTTCCAATGTCATCATTTCTTATGGCTGAGTAGTATTCCATAGTGTATATGTGCCACATCTTCTTTATCCAGTCATCTATTGACGGGCTTTTTGGTTGTTTCCATGTCCTGGCCACTGTGAACAATGCTGCAATGAACATGGGGCTGCATGTGTCTTTACGTATCAATGTTTCTGAGTTTTTGGGGTTTATACCCAGTAGAGGGATTGCTGGGTCATAAGGTAATTCTATTTTCAGTTTTTTGAGGAACCACCATACTTTCTTCCATAATGGTTGTATTACTTTACATTCCCACCAACAGTGGATGAGGGTTCCTTTTTCTCCACAGCCTCTCCAACATTTGCTATTACCTGTCTTGTTAATAATAGCTAATCTAACAGGTGTGAGGTGGTATCTCATTGCAGTTTTGATTTGCATTTCTCTAATAACTAAAGAAGATGAGCAACTGGATGTTTTTCAAATCAAGAACTACATGCCCCTGGCCAGACAGCTCAGAGGGTTAGAGTGTCATCTAGATACACAAAGGTTATGGGTTTGATCCCCGGTCATGGCACATACAGGAACAGATCGATGTTACTGTCTCTCTCTCTCTCTCTGTTCCTTCCTTCTCTCTCTAAGCTCAATTTAAGAAATAGAAACATTTTTTAAAAAATCAAGGTTCACGTGAGTCCTCCGCTGCATATGGTGTTGCTGGTTCAGAGATGTCTTTAGCCCCATGACAGACCCCTTTCTCATTCGTTGGGCCAGTGCTGTGCCTTCTGTGAGCCCCTGGGCTGTGCTCCTCTCTGGGTGAGCACTCCACGAGCGATTGTGGAATGAATGAATAAACAAATGAGTGAATGAGTACCTAGGAAAAGGCAGCTAAGAGAGCAAGTGGTCCTAACACTCCCAACATTGAGTTCCTTTTGCTCTACGCTAGATCAGTGATTTCTCTGTGTGCACGCACATGCAACAAAATGTAACCTTACAAATAAAGACAGTGAATACTGAATGTTCAAGGGTCTGAGCCCTGACCCACCGCGATGCCCGGGTCCGAGTCCTGGCATGGCTGCGTAGAAGCTGGGTGACCTCGGACCTGTCCCCCAGTCTTCCCTGGGCTTGGCTTCTTTTTCTCTGGGAGCTGTTATAATTGATGAAATGTCACCAGGGCAAAGGGCTTGGAACTGTGACCAGAATATTCCGAGTCTTCAGTAAATTTGGCTCTGGTCGTGATAATTAACATCATTGAAAAGGAGGGTAGGAATGTCTGTGGGACCCTTTCCGAAGCCCCGTGGAGCCCAGTATGACAGCTTCTGGCCTCAGTGACACACGGGGCCTCTCCCTCTGCTCTCAGGTGTCTTGGGGCTCACGGCAGCCGCCAGGGCCCCCCACCCTGGTCCTCCGGTCTGTGCATAGGAGGTCACCAAGTGGCCAGGAAGCTGAGGGCTCTCTCCTTGGCCTGTCCCAGTTGTGCCAAGAAAGACATTTGCGTCCTCCCCCATCCTGCTCCTGTCACTCCTGGGAACCATCTTGCAAAGAAACAGGGACCGATCCCATGCCAAGGCAGGGGTTTGAAACCCGAGCCCTGAGGCGGATCTCCGGCAACTTGGCTGGCAAACAACGTCTGCCTGCTTCAGAGCAATTAAGAAATTGTGGTCTGATAAAGGAAAACATCCCATTGAAATAGGCTTCTCTGTGTGCCATTAAATATTTATGGCCCACAGATGGGTGTCACATCAACAGACCTGGGAAGGGAATGTCAGTGGCTGAATCTGAAGCCACAGAGAAAAACCAGACATCCCAACCCCAGGGCCTTTGCATCATCACATGGCTGTAACCAGCGTGTAGGGAGGTCCACCCTGCACTGGGCAATGTGCTCCCTCATTTCATTTTCACAGCCCTCTAGGACGTGGGTCACCTTGTTTCCATTTACAGGTGAGAAAAACGAGTCGTCTGTGCAGTATTTCCACAGGGGTGGGGGGCTGGGTTTGACCCCAGTTCTGTTCAAAGTTCTTTTGACCAAGCCACTAAACTTCTTCTCGACCAGGAAGGACATTAGTTTCTAAGATGCCTTAGCATCAGGCTCGGAATTCCTGGTCAGCTGTGATTAGAAACCATTGGTCATTGTCCACATCCTCCACTCGGTTTGCCCTGGACGATTGTCTCAGTGACAGAGAGTTGGTCCGGTGTGTGAATGTCCCGGGTTCGATTCCTGCTCAGGGCACACAGGAGAAGTGACCATCTGCTTCTCCACCCCTGACCCTCACCCTTCTCTCTCTCTCTCTTTCCCCTCCTGTGGCCATGACTCGATTGCCTCCAGCAAGTTGACCTCCCGTACGGAAGATGGCTCCACGGCCTCTGCTTCAGGAACTAAAAAGTGGTCCTTTGGTTTTCTGTAAATTCTATGAGCATTCTAATAAAATCCCAGTTTAAATTTAAGCAACAGAGCAATGGCCCCCGATGGACAGAGCATCGCCTCCTGGTGGGCTTGCCAGATGGATCCCGGTCGGGGCACATGCAGAAAAGTCTGTCCCCTCCTCTCACTTAAAAAAAAAGAAAAGAAAAAAGAAACCGTGGGTTTTCTTCCTGTAATAGGACATGCCCGTGTCTCTTCAAATGCTTCCGGTCCAAAGATAACGTTCAATACACGCCAAACAGCACAGCAGGTCTGCATGTTCCTATCTGATGGTTAATGGGTTACTGTCCAGAGAGGTTTCCCTTGAGACAAGTGTGTAACGTGTGTGTGTGTGTGTGTGTGTTGTGTACACGAGCAGATTCGAGATAGAGGCTTTCATTTTAAATTCTTTTTCTCAATGCACAACTGTGTGTTGACTGGGTTTAAAGATGGACTTGTGAAAGAAAAAGAAACTATAACGAGAAAGATAAAATTGCCTTCAGGTTATGGCGCTGTGCAAGCTGGAGGTGACGGAAGGGTCGTGTCTCGTCTGGAAGTTTTAAAATTGGAGGGCTTGCTCAGTCCACACTTGGGAGTAACCTGGGTCCCTTGTTTCTCTCATGCGTGCACATCTCGTCAGTTCTACTTTCCTGAGGGAGGGAGATAAATGTCTACAGCTCCCCTGCCACCCCCTGAGTTCAACCCACAGCAGCCTCACCTGGATTATTGCAACAGCCCCCCCCTGCCTGGGTCCCCAGCCGGCTTCCTCATTGTGTGTCCACTGCACAAGAGCTGGTGTAGTCCTGTGAAGACCTATCGTAGTTTTTGCTCCGTAAGACACACTATTTTCCCCCAAAAGTGGAGGGGAAAATGCCCGTGAGTCTTACGGAGCGAATATTCATTTTTTTTTTTTTTTTGTATTTTTCTGAAGCTAGAAACAGGGAGAGACAGTCAGACAGACTCCCGCATGCGCCCGACCGGGATCCACCTGGCACGCCCACCAGGGGCGACGCTCTGCCCACCAGGGGGCGATGCTCTGCCCCTCTGGGGTGTTGCTCTGTCGCGACCAGAGCCACTCTAGCGCCTGGGGCAGAGGCCAAGGAGCCATCCCCAGCGCCCGGGCCATCTTTGCTCCAATGGAGCCTCCGCTGCGGGAGGGGAAGAGAGAGACAGAGAGGAGGGAGAGGAGGGGGAGGAGTGGAGAAGCAGATGGGCGCTTCTCCTGTGTGCCCTGGCCGGGAATCGAACCTGGGACTTCTGCATGCCAGGCCGACGCTCTACCACTGAGCCAACCGGCCAGGGCGAATATTAATTTTTTAAGGCTGCTGCGGTTCTCCGGCCACTAGAAGAATATTTGCACATCAGAGTCTCTTCTCATCTGTTAATAACAGTGCTCATGGTCGTTAATACAGCTGGTGAGTTGACATGGTTGAAATATTATTGTGGTATGTTTTATTAAATATTTTAACACACCATGGGGTTCAGAATTTTTTTTTTTCTTATTTTCCTCCTTAAAACCCTAGGTGCGTCTTACAGAGCAAAAAAAAAAAAATACGGTATGTCAGATCATGCCGCTCTCCTACTGGCTCTCACCTCACCCAGCCTGAAAGCAGTCTTGACCGTTGACCACCAAGGTCTCCCAAGACAAACGCTACGCTCCCTCCACCTTCACTCCCTCCCGACTGCTCTGCCCCTTCCCTCCCCTCCGGCCGCCCGGCCTTCCCACTGTCCCTGGAAAAGACTTGCAGTCGGACTTCGCATGTGCTGTTCTTACCGCTCGGAGTCCCGTTTCCTCAGACAGGGCACACCCTCTTACACTTTATTTAGATGCCTCTCCCCGGGCACCCCCTCTCCTGCTCAGTCTAAAGGTGTAACTCCCTGCCGTCGACACTTTCTATGCATCTTCCCTCTTTTATTCTTTTCCCGAGAGCACTTTCCATCTGATGTATCCTGCGCTTTACTTGTCTTTCCTGCCTGTTGCCTGTCTCACTGTCCCCTGCCCCTCTGGCATTTTACCTGTTTCTCTGTTCTGTTAACGGCTCCGGTCCTGACGTCTAAACCAGTGTGTCTGACAAACGTTACTCACATGATGGGGTGAGTGTCTTAGCCCACGTGGGCTCCTACAGCAGAACGCCACAAACTGGGTGGCTTATGAACAACAGAAATGTATCTCACAGTTCTGCAGGTTGAGAAGTCCAAGGTCAAGCTGTTGACAGTTTCAGAGTCCAGTGAGGGCTTCCCGGTTCATGAAGAGCTTTCTTCTTGCTGCACCCTATGGGGCAGAGGGGACGAAAAGCTCTCTAGGGGTCGGCCTTTTTTTATTAGGGCATTTCTCTTATTCATGAAGGCTCCATCCTCATGACCTAATCAGCTCCCAAAGGACCACCTCCAAATACCATCTTATTTTTCACATTGGGGATTAGATTTCAGCATATAAATTTGGTGGTAGGGGACACAAACATTCAGTTTATAGCAATTAGTTTCATTTTTTCCCCCAGATAATCCATACAAATCCATACTAACTACACTAACAGGTACAAATGACAGGGATCCACCTGGCAAGCCTACTAGGGGGCGATGTTCTGCCCATATGGGGCAGTTGCTCTGTTGTTTGGCAACTGAGCTATTTTAGCACCTGAGGTGAGGCTATGGGGCCATCCTTAGCACCTGGGTCCAACTTGTTCCAACTGAGCCATGGCTGCAGGAAGGAGAGAAAGAGAGAAGTGAGAAAGGGAGGGGTGGAGAAGCAGATGGGCGCTTCTCCTGTGTGCCCTGACCGGGAATTGAACCTGGGACATCCACACGCTGGGCCGATGCTCTACCACTGAGCCAACCAGCTACGGCTACCTCTTTCCTGACTCTTTTTTCCTTCCTCCAATCCTTCCTTCCCTCCCTCCTTCCTTCCTTCAACTTTCCTTCCTTCCTTCCTTCCTTCCTTCCTTCCTTCCTTCCTTCCTTCCTTCAACCAACCTTCCTTCCTTCCTTCCTTCCTTCCTTCCTTCCTTCCTTCCTTCCTTCCTTCAACCAACCTTCCTTCCTTCCTTCCTTCCTTCCTTCCTTCCTTCCTTCCTTCCTTCCTTCCTTCCTTCCTTCCTCCCTCCCTCCCTCCCTCCCTCCATCCCTCCCTCCCTCTCTTCCTTCTTTTTTCTTTCTTTCTTTCTTTCTTTCTTTCTTTCTTTCTTTCTTTCTTTCTTTCTTTCTTTCTTTCTTTTCCTTTGGGTTTTCTGTAAATTCTTTGAGCATTCTAATAAATTCCCAGTTTAAATCAGTCAGAGTCAGTTTCTGTGTAGCCATAATTTGAACAGACACAAGAAAAAAAATAATGCAGATGTAGAGAGAGAAGTTGATATGATAGAGCATTCAAGGGCACAGAGAGAGAGAGAGAGAGAGAGGGAGAGAGAGGATCTCATGGGTTCCGTCTTTCCGGTCCTGAGGTTTCACGAGACACCCTTGCATCTGCTGGTAACGACCTGTTCTTTCTACAGATGACGTGGTCTTCTCCCACCTACAACTGAAAGGGTCCCAGGTGTGATTCGCTGGTGACATGCTCACCAAACCACATTCTTACTGCCTGCTTTTGCTCAGCCCGGGGCAGATGTTCCATAAATATTTGTTTAATGAATAAATTATTACAGTTTGGCTCCAGACAAGGGATGCGCGTGTTGTTCATGCCTGCAGATGCATTTTGGTCCTTTTAGCACTTCTCATAATCATCACAAACGAAGACGTTTGCTGTGCGTTCAGCCGGTCTCTGGCGAGATTCATAATCATCACAAACGAAGACGTTTGCTGTGCGTTCAGCCGGTCTCTGGCGAGCTTTACCAGCAGCCAGCCCATCTCCCCGAGCACGGCCGACTCCTGGATCCGGAGCCTGGGGTGCTGGTGAGGCGCGAGGAGTTAATGAACCCCCCCAGATGAGGTCACGCAGCGGGGCCCCGAGAGAGGCAGCTCATCTTCCTCTCCTGGGCTCGTCTCGTCACAATGGAGGCAGCCGGCTGACTCAGACTTCACTGGTTCACGTGGCAGCGAGGACGGGTTTACAGGCAGGGCAGCTGGGGCGTTCAAAGAGCGAGCTTGAGTCAGACACCCTGGGGCCACCGGAGTCAGACGCCCTGGGGCTACCAGAGTCAGACACCCTGGGGCCACCAGAGTCAGACACCCTGGGGCCACCAGAGTCAGACACCCTGGGGCCACCAGAGTCAGACACCCTGGGGCCACCGGAGTCAGACGCCCTGGGGCTACCAGAGTCAGACACCCTGGGGCCACCAGAGTCAGACACCCTGGGGCCACCAGAGTCAGACACCCTGGGGCTACCACCCCAACTCTGTTGCTTGCTACTCTGTTTCCTCAAGACAAATCATTCAACCTCTCTCTTTGCCTCAGTCTCCTCATCTATAAAATGGACTATTTTAAGGAATAAATTACACACACACACATATCCACACACACACACACACACACACACACACACACAGAAGACGGCACACAGCGAACGCTCTCTGAATGGTATTTGTATTTTTATTAACCATTTTGGTTATTATTATCAGAGAAAGGTTACTCTGGTACAAAGACCAGGGAGAAGCTCAGAGTACAAGGTGGTCACCCTCTGGCCCACCCCTGGGCTCTGTGGTTCCCACGATGCCACCCACTCATGTGCTCAGGGATCTCGGGTTTGGCTGAGCCCGTTTGAGCCACCGCATTAACTAGGCCGCATTGGTCACTCCCACGGGCAGAATCAGGTGGAGGGGGGTTGTGTGCATGGACTCCGGCGTCCTGCCAGCCTGGACCCCACCAGCTTCTGTCCGTGTGAACTCAGGCTCGGGACCGGATGACTCTGAGAGGCAGTTCACGCACCTGTGATAAGAAGGCAACGCTGTCCCTCCCGTGACAGTGAGGATCAGATGCACTGATGCGTGTGAAATGCCCGGCACGCCCGCTGGGAGGCGTATCAGCAAACGCTTCATTCATTTCATCTCTTTTTCCGGCTGTCAGAATTAGTAACGACTCATTTCACGGAAGAGGTCTTTTGTCTGATTCCTCTCGCTTCCTGTTTGGGAGAAGGGGTACAGGACCCCTGTTACCACAAAGCGCTGGCTCCAGATAATCAACAGGTAAAAACTGGGGTCTTCCGACGGGCTCTCTGTGGCTCACCCTGTTTATAAAGTTGAAAACTTCCACTGAAAACGCCACACTTCCCTTGAGCTGAGGGACAAACAGTCCCTGCAGACGGAAGCACATTCCCCACAGTCTCCACCGCCCTCTGTCAATCCCCCGCCCACACCCACTTCCCTCGCGTCTTACACCTGCCTGGCCCCTGTCGGCGTCCGGGATGGAGTCTGTGGGGGCTGTAAGACGTGGCCTCCAATTCTCAGTACCCCTCCCGTCTAGAGCTAGTGTCTGGGCCCCCTCCTCTTGCCCGCAGGGGGGCTCGTGACTGCATTGACTGATAGCGTGTGGCAGAAGTAACACTATTTGGCTTATGGGGTTCATCATCAGGTCAATAAAAGCCGTGTGAGAAATCTAACTATTCCAGGATGGTCACACCAGAGAGGCCGTGGTCAGTCTGCCTGCGGGAAGCCCCAGCTGGACTCCCGGATGACAGCTGGCATCCACTCCCACCCTGTGTGAGCCGTGCTGGAACTGAATCCTGCAGCCCCCGTTTGGGCCTTCAGATGACAGCAGCCCGGCCAACATCCGGCGTCAAGTGCTCCAGAGACCAGAATTCCTGGCTCACAAAGTCCTGAGCAAAATGAGGGAGGTGGTTGCTGCTTTCATACCAGGAAGCTCAGGGTAGTTTATTTCACAGCAATGATATCCGGGACAGACATCTGGTTTCGTCGACTTGGTAGTGACCGGACTTGAGCAGGGGACCCCCAGAGATGATGTGAGTTCTTTGTTTTCCAACAGTGGGAGTGAAAACCAGGAACTAGGGTGCAGCAGTCGGTTCATGCCTTCATCCAGCAAACACGTATCGAACGTCTATGTGCCAGCTGTTTGATCAGCGTTGTCACGTTGACAAGAAGACAAAGCCATCCAAGATCTTTGTCCTCAAGGAGCTCACCATTTCCCATGAGGACGAAAGACCATTACACATAAGGAAACGTATATTTTATATCATGTGCTGATAAGTAAGGCCTTGGATACAAACAAAGCAGGGAGGGGAAAAAGAGTCCTGAGGCATTTGGAGGGGGGACCTGGGACTCTTATTGATGGCCTCTGAATTGTTATAACTATCGTCACGTACAATAAGAACAATAAAAACAGAAACAATCATAATAGCCATTTCTTGAATGCCTACTACATCCTGCCTTTTATCTATGGGCCTCCATTTAAAATCTGTAACAACCCTGAGTGGTAGGTATGGTTATACCCATTTTCCAGATGAGAAATACTGTACCTTGGAGAAGATAAACAGCTCACCAGGTGACATGTCACCGAACACCCCTTCTCTCTCTGAGTCCCTCGGCAAGTGTGCTGAATCAGAAACCACACTGACGACCTCTGGCTCCCTTACGCCATGCCGATGAAAAAGAGAACACAATGATGATGATGATGATTATTATTTTTGGAAAAGAAACAGCCAGGAAATGAAGGGACGCACTTGAAAGATGATGCCTTTAATGTTTACTCTCTCCCTCTTGTCCCTCAAGTTCAGCCAAGCGTCTGCCTGTCGGAGCGAACAATTGATGAGCGTCTCGGGCGAGAAACCACTTGAACCCTCCCTGGGGCTCTGGCCATGGCAGGCACTTCATCCCAAAGATCGTGAGGCTTTTAAGGTAAAATATTTTTCTAATATTTTCTCCTTCTGCACATGCTTTTCCCAGAGGATGACAAATGGTCATTATTTGCCCCCCAAAGTGCTACACATGGTCTTGAATGAGACTGTCCTCACATCTTGAGTCACTCTCTAACAGAAAGAGAGTGACTTGTTCTCTGTCCCCAAGGCTGAGTCTGAAGCTCTAGAACTCCAGTGACCAACGCAAAGTTGTCTGGTTTTTTGTTTTTTTTTTGGTGTTTTTTTTTTTCTGAAGCTGGTAACGGGGAGAGACTGTCAGACAGACTCCCGCATGCGCCTAACTGGGATCCACCCAACACACCCACCAGGGGGTGACGCTTTGCCCACCAGGGGGCGATGCTCTGTCCCTCTGGGGCGTCGCTCTGCGGCGACCAGAGCCACTCTAGCGCCTGGGGCAGAGGCCAAGGAGCCATCCCCAGCGCCCGGGCCATCTTTGCTCCAATGGAGCCTTGGCTGTGGGAGGAGAAGAGAGAGACAGAGAGGAAGGGGGGGGTGGAGAAGCAAATGGGCGCTTCTTCTATGTGCCCTGGCCAGGAATCGAACCTGGGTCCCCCGCATGCCAGGCCGACACTCTACTGCTGAGCCAACCGGCCAGGGCCAAAGTTGTCTGTTTTTTAAGGTCATCTATCCCTCACCCTCTTTTCCCCCTTGGCCACAGTAGAAAAAACAACAACAAAGACATGCTGGTCAGTTGGCTCAGCAGTAGAGCATCCTCTGCTGTGTGGATGTCCCGGGTTCGATGCCCAGTCAAGGCACACAGGAGAAGCGCCCATCTGTTTCTCTACCCTTCCTCCTCTCCCTTCTCTCTCTCTCTCTCTCTCTCTCTCTCTCTCTCTCTCTCTCTCTCTCTTCTCCTCCCGCAGCCATGACTCAGTTGGAGCAAGTTGGCCCTGGGCATTGAGGGTGACTCCATGGCCTCGTCTAAGGTGCTAAAATAGCTCAGTTGTTGAACAACAGAGCAACCACCCTAGATGGGCAGAGCATCGCCCCCTAGTAGGCTTGCCAGGTGAATCCTGGTGGAACCTGCCTCTCCGCCTCCCTGCTTCTCACTTAAGAAAAAAAAAACACAACCACTTATTTTTTAATTTATTTTTTTTATTCAGAGATAGATTTTCTCAGGGAGGAAGGCTTTGGGTAGAGAACGGGCTAGTGTGAGAAGCTTTCTTGGAAGAGTGTACATTGGCGAGGAGGATTCCGAGCCCAGGATAAGCTGCCCCCCCCCCCCACCAGCAGCCAGGTAGGGTCCACTGTCAGGCCCCCCTCTGGCTGTTCTGCACGTCCTGTTCTCATTGTCTAAATAACCCCTTGTGAGCATGACCTGTGAGCAGAATGTCAGAGAGGTAAAGTGACTTGCTGACGGCCATCCTGCTAGGCTAGTCGTGGGGGCCGGGACATTCCAGGCACAGGACAGGTCATGACGGGAAGGGGACGGGGACGTGACACCTGGTTTGAAGTCACTGCAGGAAACCGGGTGTGGCTGAAAGCCCAGGATACCACGCAGGCACTGGCAGGAGGTGACTTCTGGAAAGATGTTGGATGTTCTGACCCAAAAGAGTGGGAGCCCCTGAAGGATCTTAAAGCAGGGAGTGACATCATTTGACAGTCGTCCCCCCCCATCTTTCATTGTGGTTTCACTCACCTTGGTTTCATATCCCCGTGGTCAACCATGGTCAGAAAATATTAAAAGAAAAACGCCAGCAACCAGCAGCTCATCAGTTTTAAATTGCACGCCGTTCTGAACGGTGTGATGACATCTCAAGAGCCTCGCTCCATCCGGGTGGGACGTGAGTCATCCCTCTGTTCAGCATGTCCACTCTGTAGACAGGACCTGCCCACGCACCACTTCGTAGCCGTCCCTGTTATCAGACTGACCGTAGCAGTACCGCAGGACTTGTGGCCCACTCGCCCTTGTTTTACTTAATAATGGCCTCAGATCACAAGAGGGGTGACGCCACAATTTGGATACAAGGAAGAGAAGCCCCGAGGTCCTTCCTGTGAAGGAAAAGCTGAACAGTCTTGACTTAACAAGGAGAGAAAAACATCACATGCTGAGGTCGCTCAGACTGACGGTTAGACCGAGTTTCCTGCCGGTGAGATCGTGAGAGAGCAGAGAGACGTCTGTGCGGCTTTGTTGTCACCCTCAGACTGAAGAGTTGTGGCCACGGGGACGGCAGACGCTTCGTGAGGACGGACGAGGCACTCAGTGTGCGGGAGGAGGATGCGGCACCGTCGTGGCTCAGTGACCCTCCTTCTGACGTGCTGTCGGGAGGCCAGCAGGAGCCTGAGCTACGTCACAAGGTCCCCGTGGGTCACACACTGCAGCTCATCAGTGGTCACTGTGTCCTCTTTCGTCAACACAGCAAGGGTGAGTGCGGGGCTCTACAATATTGTGTGTGTGAGAGAGAGAGAGCGCGTTCTCATGACTTTATTACTGTAGATCAGGGGTCCCCAAACTTTTTACATGGGGGGCCAGTTCACTGTTCCTCAGACCATTGGAGGGCCAGACTATAAAAAAAACTATGAACAAATCCCTATGCACACTGCACATATCTTATTTTAAAGTAAAAAAACAAAACAGGAACAAATACAATATTTAAAATAAAGAACAAGTAAATTTAAATCAACAAACTGACCAGTATTTCAATGGGAACTATGGGCCTGCTTTTGGCTAATGAGATGGTGGTGCCCCTTCCAGAAGTGCAGCGGGGCCTGATAAATGGCCTCAGGGGGCCGCATGCGGCCCGCGGGCCATAGTTTGGGGACCCCTGCTGTAGATGGTCATAACTGTCCTATTTTATTACTAGTCACTGATCTCTTCCTGTGCCTCATTGACAAATTAAACGCTGTTACCTGTATCTGTGTGTAGGAAACACACAGTGTATGTGGGGGTCGGCACTCTCCGTGGTTTCTGGCACCCACTGAGGGTCTTGGAACACAGACCTCTCAAATAAGGGAAGTGCCTATTTCTCTGGAATCTAAAATGGTCATGTGACTGCCTTTGAGCACGGGAAGGCACCGGAAGTTAAATCCTGGAATCTATGCCCAGTTTCTGCTTCCTGACCCTTGGACTCCAGCTGGGATGTTCTGAGAAACCCAAGCGCCGTGGAGGGAATTCCTGGATAACAATAGAGACACCCTAGCCGAAAGCCTGATCTGATTATCCAGCTGACCCCAGACGCTAGCCAGGTGAGTCAGCCACCTGGGATGTTCCCTCCAAGTGGAACCCCCAGACAACTGGGTCCCCGGCCACTGCCACACGGAGCGGAAGCACTGCCCCACGGAACCCCGTCAACACGCAGAATCAGGAAGGAATGTGACGGGGGTTGTTCTCAGCCACTCTGTCTGGAGTGGTTTGTTCGGCAGGAAGACAGAACGGGCGGAGAAATGGGCACCGGGAGACCGGCTGCGGCCGTCACAGAAACCTGCAGCCCGTGGCGAAGGCCTTGACCCGGGCGGCGGGGAGTCCTGAGGAGCCTCAAGAAGACTGCTCCTGAAGGCAGGAGAAAGTGGGACGTGGATGATAAACCTTCCGGAACTAACTGTCCCTTGCAGCAGTGACACGGAGCTAGACATGGCGCTTCATGAAAATGTCAGCCTGGTTAAGGGCCTCTTCAGCTAGAATGTGGAACGGGCCAGCTGACTTTCACGAACTCACAGCTAAATTATTTTTACTAATTAAAATTCAATAAAACAAAAAGCCCAGTTTCTTGACCGCCCGAGCAGCATCCTGAGTGCAGACGGGTCTGTGGCTACCCCGTCGGGGAGTATAGACTATTCTAGAACATTTCCTCCATCGCAGACACGTCTGTGCGACTGCCCCACCGCGTGGGGATCGTAGGGGTCTTTTCAGGAAGTAGAGGACACACACGAAGGGTTACAGTGAAGGACTGCCAAGCCAAGTGTGGCCCTCATTAGAGCTAAAGCTTCTCAGTTCCCATCCCAGACCTACTGATTCAAATCTCTCGGGGTGGGGTTGGGCATGTCCGGCACAGAGAGAGAGCAGAATTCTGTTTTAACAAGCCCTCGGGCGATTCTTACGAATCTCAAACTTTAAGAAGCACTATCGAGAGTTTTACTAAAGGGACTATTCCAGTGGCGGGATTCAAGTAATTTAACAACCGGTTCTCTGCCCTCCTGACCATTTTAAGTATAAAAGAACCATATACAGAAAGGTAGTTTATTATTTCATTCATTGAATACTTAAGAACAATAAAAGAAGTACACAAAACTAGCTTTTAAGAGTTTTAAAATATGAATGAAAAAATATTAATACCTGACAAAAAACAATAAAACTGTTATTTAAGGTATTTCCATATTGCTTCTTGATTGGTGTCCTCACTTGCAATTTTATTCACCTATGGACGGAATGAACGTGACTACAGGCGCCTAGAATACACTGGTGCGCAGACGAACATTAACAAAGAGTAAGGAGTGTCAATTTGTGATTTCCACACTGGGTGGCTGCCCGGGCGCCCACCTTAGAGAGAACAAGCACCATTTGAACAACCGGTTCTACGAACTCAACAAAATATTAAGTATCGGTTCTGCCACGCCGGTGTGAACCGGCTGAATCCCACCCCCGATATAAATACTTAAAGATTTTCAAACACCACCTTACACAGTCGTGGACGACGCAGAAGGTGATGGACTTGTGGAGAGGCTGGGGCTGGTGTCAGGGTCAGGGTTTGCTTCTGCTGCTGGAGTCGGTTCCGTGAAGTTGGCATCCAGGGAGGTCGGCACAGAGATTTCCTTCCTCTCGTCACAGATGGCCCTGTGGCAGCTCAGCCCTTCGGTGACTGTGCGGAAACCTCGGGTGAACCTCTCTCTGTCAGGATCTTGCTCCTCTCACTTTGCCGTTCCTGCTTCAATGAGACGGCAAACCTCAGCTAACTCTTCTGCAGAAAACATTTCTGGTCCTGGAGCATCTTTCCAGAATGCCGCTCTCTGCTGCTCTAGTTCCGCAGGGTCTTCCCTGGCTGGTTCTCTGCCGTGGGAGTCGAGGAATCTATGGTGTCACGTTCACTGATGTCCGGCGGCAGCTGACCACCAGGAGCCCTCACGGCGCGCGGTTCCTGCTACGAGCTGTACGTACGTTGGATGTTTTTTAACTCGGGTTTTCGACGTTTCACAAGAAGTGAGACCCAGCACGGCAGGTGTTGCTCCTGCTTGAGCCGACAGGACACGGGTGTTCTGGACGTGGCCGAGCTGGACGCGTGAAGCAGAGTTGTCCAGGCAGCAGGACCAGCCGAGAGGAGAGCTGTGAGTGGGGACCGTCTTGCTCAGAGATCCTGAGACCGTGTCCACTCCTGACGGCCCCCGGTGAGGAACTGGCACAGTCAGCACTTCTCTCCCCTCGGGCTCGTGGCACCTGGTCAAGGTCCAAGCATCTCTGGTCTTTATTCGGGAGCTCCGGTTTGGTCCCGTTATCCAAAATATGTTTGCTGTGGTCTGAATGGTTGTGTCCCAGCAAACTTCCTGTGCTGGAGCCCTATGCCCTAGGGGAATGGAGTCGGGAGCTAGAGACTCATGGTTAGGTCCTCATGATTAATCCCTGGTGGCTGAGATTAGTGCCTTTATTTTAACCACCACAACAAACACTAATTAAAGTGACCACCGGGGCTGGTCTCTACCTGCTTCCCTTCCCAAGTGCTCAATGAAACAGGTTCACCGGTCACTCCCTTCCTGTCCAGTGGCCGTGGAGGCGGGCCAGGCGGGCACTTGCTCCAGCGGCCAGCATCGAGCCAGAGTCGCCCACCCGGGGGGTCCTCCGTCCAGTGGAGAGGCAGGAGAGGGAACCCCAGAAGAACAGTCGCTGCCTCTGGCTTCACTGGGTGTCCCCACCCATCCCAGACCAGACGGAGCCCTTTCCAGAGAGCTCCCTCTGGGCCGCCACGTTTGTTAGCGACTCCAGGGGTTCACAAGACGTGGAGGTCGCAGGCAGTTTGGCTCACTGGCCTTGCTCTTGAGTAGAGCACCCCAGGCCGGACCCCTCGAGTCCCGCAGCCCGAAGACTCTCCCTACAGTTTGAGGAAGGGAAATAATGGCTATTCACGGTTTCTTCCACTTGATTTTTCCATTGCACCCTCTCCCTTCCCTCCCGCTTTCTCTTCCCTTCTCTTACCCCTCCTCTTTTCCCCTCTCCCTCCCTTTCTTCCCTCCCTCTTTCCCCATCTCTCTTTATAGTACGTGACAGTATCATAGTCAATACAACGCCGGGCTCTGTCTTTTCATTCTAAGATAATGGTTTCAGCATTTCCTTGTGCCATTCAGGGTTCTCTGAAGTCATATTTTTTTATTTGGTCTCTGCTGCAGATGGCTTAACGAGGATTGTTCCTGAGAGCTGTCTCAAATCCTGTTGGGAAGTCGGTGGCTCATCATGCATAAATTATAAATGAAAAGCAACTTGTTCTTCATTTACCCTCAACCTCTAAAGAGCAAGTAGCTGTTGGTATATCTGTTTCCTTGAAACCATAGAGACTGAAGGGATAGTGATAATGACCAGAAAAATAAAAAAAGGAGCCACGAGGCGGAAGGGAGTTGAACTGGGGTTCATGCCCAGACACTGTCCAGCTTCCGCCTGTATCATTTGGGGGAAAAAACATCTCATTGATTGAATGAGGGTGCTTGGACCAGCTGAGGATCAGGGTCCCGTTTTGTTTCCAACTCTGACGTCTGATGCTGATCTGATGCCCTTGCTGACGGGGAGGGGAGGGGGGGCCTCCTTCCAAAGGCTGCCCACCCCCTCCCTTTATACCCAGGCTTTAGGCACCATCTCCTCATCTAAACAGCAGCAGTCACCCCAGGCTGATCTCCCGCCTGTCTTGTCCTCGGTGGTCTGCTCTCCCTGGGGCAGCTGGAGTGATCTGTTAGAGCAGTGCTGGTCAACCTGGTCCCTCCCACCCTCTAGTGGTGGTCAACCTGGTCCCTCCCACCCACCAGTGCTGGTCAACCTGGTCCCTGCCGCCCCCTAGTGCTGGTCAACCCGGTCCCTCCCGCCCACTAGTGGGCGCTCCAGCTTTCATGGTGGGCAGTAGTGGAGCAACCAAAGTGTAAATAAAAAGAGAGATTTAACTATAGTCAGTTGTTTTATAAAGATTTATTCTGTTAAATTTAGCGAAAATCCGACATGAAGTACTTGGTAAGTGATTATTATTATATGCTCTAACTTGCTGTAACTCTGCTTTATAAGTTTTATAAAGTAAAGTGACTTCTCTACTTCATAAATCACCATGACTGTGGAACCGGTGGGCGGTTAGAAAATTTTACTACTAACAGAGATACAGAAGTGGGCGGTAGGTATAAAAAGGTTGACTACCCTTGTGTTAGATGGCGGTTCTCCGGTTAATGTCCCTTGTCATGCTAATGAGCCTCCCCCCCCCCCCCCCCCCCCCCCGGGCCAGCTGCTCCACCACCTGCCTTTGCTCTCTCCACTCCACTCTAATCTGCCAATCACACTCTGCTCTCCCGCTTGGCATCTTCTGTTCCCTCCCCTGGGCTGTGGTTTCCCAGGTCCCCACACAGGCCCTTCCTGCCCTGAGGGGCCCTCTCTGGCCTCCCCCCCTCACATAACCGGCCACAGCATTCCCTAGACCCTCTGCAGTCTCATTTCCTTGCCTGCGCTCACCTGAGCCGAGACAGCTGCAGGGGCTGACGCTCTCCTGACTGGTCTGTCCTGGGAGCACACACCGGTTCCACGAGAGCAGGAACTCTGTCTACGGCACCCACTGCTCTATCCCCTGAACTCTGACGTGAACCTACTAAGTGCTCAATAAAGTGCACTTAGTAGGAAGGCAGTAAAGGCTGATTGAATGAACTAATCCAAGCTCTCTGGGGCAAGTCCGTCCTCCGGAGGAACAGGTGCACCAACACCTCGCATCATGGTTGGCACGGACGGTCTGATAGCAAGCCTGTGCGCAGGGCCTGTGATATTTTATCCAGAAACCATGTTTTCACTTCTCTCACCTCTCTGTTCCCTTAGGAGGTCACCTCCACAAAGTCCCCCCTGCCGTCTCCTCTAACTGCTTGTCCCTGTGCCCCCCAGGGTCTGTGACCCCCTCTGCACCTCCCAGACCGTGCAGGCAGTGACCTTTCCCGTGTTCACCCTCGAAGGGTTTCTGAGAGGCGCCCCTGTCACCTCCTCCCCAGGGGCCAGCGCTGCCGTCTTCACCTTGGTCACGTGTCCGGAGCGCCCACCCTGGTGGGGAACGCGGGAACTGGGATGATCAGGCAGAGACGGTTTCTGTCCTCATTGAGCTCAGAACCCGGGCAGGGGAGACAGACAGGAGGCGCATCACGGGCTGAGCATTCCCTAAAACGACCATCATTCGAACTGCGTGGAGAACCCAGTGCCACTGGCTGCGTGTGTTTACCTGTGACGTGGTGTCTCTCACCCTCTGCTGTGACCCGAGGACAAGGCCTCCTTCCCAGGTAAGGGGTCAGAGCCTCCGAGGACACTCCCCCCCCAGGTCCAGTGAAGTCATGTGGCACAGATGTCCGCGTAACTGTATTTGTATAAATATGTCTGTATTTCTTGTCTCTTTATTCACTGTGTGTATTACATAATGCATATAAAATATATTTAACGTGCACTTATACAAATATATAACTATTTTATATTTGCATATGTACATGCATTGCATATGTGATAGCTACTGCTCACAGACGTAAGGGAACATTTCAAAATGAATACGAAGCAATAAAGTATCCCCTCACGTCTGTGAGCAGTAATTATATGTACGTGTTTCATATATTGTAGATGTGTAAGATTTCCATACCTACGTTATTGACATATTTAACAGATTAATGAAAACGGGACGGTTGCACTTCAGGAAAGTGGGGCGATTTGCCCGAAGGCCTGCAGTTCGCATTTAGATAAATTTGGGATGAGAGTCCAGGTTTCTGACTCCCAACCTGGCGCTCCTGCAGCTCTGACCCTCCCCCCAGGACTCGCCCCCCTGTCCGCAGTATTGAAGAGTCCTTCCCAGGACGAACGGGGGAGGGGGGCGCACCGCCCTGCTGTCTCCCGGCACCGGGTGTGCACGCCGTTCCTGCATCACCAGCGTTCCTTCGCTGATGGAGGGGAAACTGGACCGCAGAGCACGTGGCAGTCCAGCGGCATCATGGCGCCCATCCTCCCACACTCTGGCCACACCTGCCGCCTCCCTGAGAAAGGCAGGCAGCGGAAGGCAGCTCCAGCCTCTGCGTCTGGGCAGACCTCCACTGTCACCTGTGTCTCTCCCGGTCCCTGTTCAGCCCCATGTCTTCCCTCCACGCCGGGGGCTGAGTTCCACAGGGTCTCCGTCCCGGTCTACCTGGGGGCGGGGGCTGCGCAGACTCCATCCCCGTGAACTCCACGGGGTCTCCGTCCCGGTCTACCTGGGGGCGGGGGCTGCGCAGACTCCATCCCCGTGAACTCCGCAGGGTCTCCCCCAGCGGCTGCGCTGCCCTGAGGGTGGAGTTCCAATGGGAAGGCGGCTCAGAACCCAACCGCCTGCCGGACCGGACTGGGAACAGGAGACCAGCAGGGCTGCAGTCTCCCAAGTCGACGGTGGACGTGAAGTTGGAAAAAGCTTTCAGCTCAACAAGTCAGGGTGGTAGAGAGCATCCTTCGATTGGCACACATCCCTCCAAACATGACCTGGATACGATAAGGTTTTATTTTGTACAATGTGTGTTTGTCATGTTCTCATATATACACATATTTTACTGTAGGACTGCCACACACACACACACACACACACACAAAACACACACAAAACACACACACACACACACACACACACACACACACACACACACACACGAGACACATTTTCCCCTGAGGCAGTTAAGTTACTCAAGTGAAGTGTGATGAATACAGATAAGAGGCCGTGAAGGAACTGGCAAGGGGGTTTAGGATTTGGGGACCCCTTGTTGAATCCCGGCTCTGCTGACCAACTGCATTCCCGCCCTCGAAATCCTCCGGGGGCCCCTGTTCTCGCATCTACAACGAGGGACTCGGGATACCAGTTGGGGCTGTCTGGGTGTACGTCGTTAGAGGCAAAGGTGTCTGCGTAACTGGATCCCTGCACTCGCCTCTGCGTTCCTGCACGTGGTCTGCACACAGGGTTTATGCACACAGGGTTTATGCAGACAGGGTTTATGCACACAGGGTTTATACAGACAGGGTTTATGCACACAGGGTTTATACACACAGGGTTTATGCACACAGGGTTTATGCACACAGGGCTTATGCACACAGGGTTTATGCACACAGGGTTTATGCACACAGGGTTTATACAGACAGGGTTTATGCACACAGGGTTTATGCACACAGGGCTTATGCACACAGGGCTTATGCACACAGGGTTTATGCACACAGTGCTTATGCACACAGGGCTTATGCACACAGGGCTTATACAGACAGGGCTTATGCACACAGGGTTTATGCAGACAGGGTTTATGCAGACAGGGCTTATGCACACAGGGCTTATGCACACAGGGCTTATGCACACAGGGTTTATGCAGACAGGGTTTATGCACACAGGGTTTATGCACACAGGGCTTATGCACACAGGGTTTATGCAGACAGGGTTTATGCAGACAGGGTTTATGCACACAGGGTTTATGCAGACAGGGCTTATGCAGACAGGGCTTATGCACACAGGGTTTATGCAGACAGGGCTTATGCACACAGGGTTTATGCACACAGGGTTTATACAGACAGGGTTTATGCAGACAGGGTTTATGCACACAGGGTTTATGCAGACAGGGTTTATGCACACAGGGTTTATACAGACAGGGCTTATGCACACAGGGCTTATGCAGACAGGGCTTATGCACACAGGGCTTATGCACACAGGGTTTATGCACACAGGGTTTATGCACACAGGGTTTATACACACAGGGTTTATGCACACAGGGCTTATGCACACAGGGTTTATGCAGACAGGGTTTATGCACACAGGGTTTATGCACACAGGGTTTATACACACAGGGTTTATTCACACAGGGTTTATGCAGACAGGGTTTATGCACACAGGGTTTATACACACAGGGTTTATGCACACAGGGTTTATACACACAGGGTTTATGCACACAGGGCTTATGCACACAGGGTTTATGCAGACAGGGTTTATGCACACAGGGTTTATGCACACAGGGTTTATACACACAGGGTTTATGCAGACAGGGTTTATGCACACAGGGCTTATGCACACAGGGTTTATACACACAGGGTTTATGCACACAGGGTTTATGCACATAGGGAACGAGAGCCGAGCGTCATGGGGAGGTGGTAGGGAGGGTCCCAGAGTCCTGCCTGCATGGGGTTGGTGGGAGGCCCTCGCTGCAGGGCCCGCAGGCCGGCCACCTGGAGGCACAGGGACAAAACCAGAAACAGTAAGAAAGGAATAGAAAACGAAGCCTGTGTTCCCCCCACCGAGGCTCCCCTATAACCCAGCCTACCCTGAGGAGGACGACCCTTGTCCACCAGGGGCAGGTAGGAAGCAGGCCCTGCTAGGAGCCGTCCTGCTGAGTCTACGGTACAGAGTGAAGACAGCAAGTCCGCCTTTCAACGAAGACCTTGCCACAAGCGTGGTCCAGCGGAGATCAGCTTAGCAATTCCTTCAGCCCCGGGAGCGGGCGACACGCAGATGACAGGGTGCAGAAGGACAGGAGTTCCCTTCTGCCTTAGGGGAGGGCCCAGCAATGTGAGCAGAGAGTAGGACACACCCTCCTTTGGAACATGTCTAGGTGTGGTCTTCTCTACTGTTGGGTGAAAAGGGTAAACCAGCAGTCAGGAAGAGTAGAGTTCTCCTCCTGAGGGCGGAGCAGAAACGTCATGAGGCCATGTGGCTTCTTCAATGTTAGGAGAATTCCCTCCTAACACATCCTGGGCCGTCTTCCTGGACCCAGGGGGCCGATGGCTCAGCTCGTGTGCACTAGAATTCTCTGACATGGATCACGGCAGCTTATTCACTAAGTGAAGACTCCGTGCTGTGGAGTTCTAACTGCTCAATGCTTCCTTTCTCAACCCATCTCCAGTGATGCCCAGGGACATTTTCCACGTAGCTTCTTAGCAAGTGTACCCCAGTCCAAACAGAGACGAAATCACTCCTCGTCCGTGAACTCCCCTTCTTGTTATCAATTAGAGCTCAAAGAAGTGCCAGTCTGAAATTCCTCCCTTCCTCCTTTTTACTCTGCTTTTTTTCTTAGCTGGACTGGTTTCATTCAACAGTGTGGATCATCATCATCATCATCATCGTCGTCGTAATAGTAGTTGCTATCATGTGTTGATCACTTGCTATGAGCTAAGGACTGTTCTAAACACTTCCAGGATGGATTTATTCATGCTCACAACCATCCTAAGAGGTCGGTACTCTGATTACTTAATTCCTATTGTATTTTAACAGATGATGAAATTGAGTTCACACTTTTAACCACTAAGCTACATGTCTCTGGGTTGGGGGGGGTTGTCAGTTAACAGTGTTACCTGAAGAAGGCAGAGACACAGAAAATAAGAGGAAAAGAAGATAGTTCCCGTAGTTTCTGCTTCTCTAGGATGCTGGTCACTTCAGAGCAGCTGGGCGGAATTTGAGAATCACAAACTGAAACTTGATTGGGAAACGTCTCCCACCCAGAGGTTGTGACCGTCCGCTTCCCTTGTTCTGGGGAAGACCCATGTTGGTGGCTGTCCCCTTTTGCACAGAGTAAGACTTGGCTGAGCACTTCATCTGGCCTCCCTGATGCAGCTGGATGTTTTCTGAGGTGGTGTCTAGTGTCCAGGTCTTACGTGAGGCAAGAGGGACCGGGAAGGGGCCGTAGCGACCACGGGGAGGGCTGTTCTGCCCGCTAGCTGGGTGACCATGAGCAGATACGGGGCTGCTCCAGGCCCCGTGGTCCGTCCTGCGGTGAAGATGATCCAGGGGTCCCTCCTCGGCGCTCGTGAAGTCAGGCGAGCTGAGCCACAGTGAACATGTCGGGGACCCCTGTCTGGCGGGTACTAACTGCTCAGTAAAGATGGTGTCTGGCCAGATTCCACACGCTCGGCCCCCATCCCTCACTTCGCAGCACGAGCAGCTGAGCCATGCAGGGGGTGGCTTGTTGTGGCTGCCGTGCCATCTGTTTTCCTCCTCTAGGGTTAACGTGTCTTCCCGGGAACGCAAGTAGGAGGGCTCCACATTGCCTGTCCCCCCCCACTGTCCTGGAAACTTCTTCCATAGTCCCGTCCACACGTCACCCACGCGCCGCGCTCTGCCTGCGTCTCTGCCTGCACGAGACTGTGGAACATCGAGACCCACGGCCCCACGTGTTCACTGGGAGGACGTCCTCACTTCCGGCAGGCCCTCACATCCGGCAGGCCCTCACATCCGGCACGCCCTCACGTCCGGCAGGCCCTCACGTCCGGCAGGCCCTCACGTCCGGCACGCCCTCACATCCGGCACGCCCTCACATCCGGCAGGCCCTCACATCCGGCACGCCCTCACATCCGGCAGGCCCTCACATCCGGCAGGCCCTCACATCCCGCACGCCCTCACATCTGGCACGCCCTCACATCTGGCACGCCCTCACGTCCGGCACGCCCTCACGTCCGGCAGGCCCTCACGTCCGGCAGGCCCTCACGTCCGGCACGTCCTCACGTCCGGCACGCCCTCACGTCCGGCAGGCCCTCACATCCGGCAGGCCCTCACATCCGGCAGGCCCTCACGTCCGGCACGCCCTCACGTCCGGCACGCCCTCACGTCCGGCAGGCCCTCACATCCCGCACGCCCTCACGTCCGGCACGCCCTCACGTCCGGCACGCCCTCACATCCCGCACGCCCTCACATCCGGCAGGCCCTCACATCCGGCAGGCCCTCACGTCCGGCAGGCCCTCACGTCCGGCACGCCCTCACATCCGGCACGCCCTCACATCCGGCAGGCCCTCACGTCCGGCACGCCCTCACGTCCGGCACGCCCTCACATCGGGCACGCCCTCACATCGGGCACGCCCTCACGTCCGGCACGCCCTCACATCGGGCACCTCTCACATCCGGCAGGCCCTCACATCCGGCAGGCCCTCACATCCGGCACGCCCTCACATCCGGCACGCCCTCACGTCCGGCACGCCCTCACATCGGGCACCTCTCACGTCCGGCACGCCCTCACGTCCGGCACGCCCTCACGTCCGGCACGTCCTCACGTCCGGCACGCCCTCACATCCGGCAGGCCCTCACGTCCGGCAGGCCCTCACATCCGGCAGGCCCTCACGTCCGGCAGGCCCTCACGTCCGGCACGCCCTCACGTCCGGCACGCCCTCACGTCCAGCACGTCCTCACATCAGGCACCTCTCACATCCGGCACGCCCTCACGTCCGGCAGGCCCTCACGTCCGGCACGTCCTCACGTCCGGCACGCCCTCACGTCCGGCAGGCCCTCACGTCCGGCACGCCCTCACGTCCGGCACGCCCTCACGTCCGGCACGCCCTCACGTGCAGCACGTCCTCACTGTGTTTGAGGAGCGTCCCCTGTTCTCACTGTTGAGCTCCAGTCTCCTCGGGAGCATGAGTTGGGAAAACCTCTGTGACCTCCGGGCTGCAGTCTCCCCCTTCCTGACACAAGCCCCGGGTCCCCGAGGTGACTAGACGTCCCTGGCTGGATCGACCCTGCCTGGTCCCCCCCGCCCACTTTTACCCAGAAGTTCCAGGGACACCAGGCTTTCTGGCTTCCAGGATGTCCCGTGTGTGTTCCCCGCCTCAGGGGCTCTGCACGCCCGGGTTCCGCTGCCTCTGAGACCACGTCCCTGCCTCTGCCGGCCTCCGACGTGTCACGACATTTCTCCAAGAAGCCTCTGTCGACCTTGCGTGTGTGTGGAGTCCTTCTATTCATCAGCCTCTGCTGTGGCCTGAGTGCGGCTGAGTCTCCGCACCGCCAACCCGCCTGTTAGAGTCCTAACGCCCAAGGTGATGGCGTTGGCCGGCGTCGGGAGATGATGAAGTCATGGGGGCCTCACGAATGGGGTTCGTGCCCTGATTAAAAGAGATCCTAGGTAGATCTAAGTCCCTTCTCCCTGGGCAGATACGACGAAAAGTCTTTGTCATCGCAGCCCGATTGGACGCAGATGCCCTCCCTGCTAGCCTCTTGCTCTTCTCCCTCGTCACACGTACGCAGGAACTGAGCACTCGGTTGTGTTCTTGGCCGCGGGGACGTCTGACTTCCCAGCGAGACCGTAGTCTCGGCGGAGCAGAGCCTCCCTCCGGGTGGCCCCCACCACGCGTCCCCTCACCTCATGCAGACGGCAGGCACGTGCCTGTCGCAACTCGGACGTTGAATAACTAGGTGGTGTGTGCTTGTATGTGGACGGCCCGGGCGCCCGGGCTCGGTTAGGAACCCTCTTTTCCACGACGGAAACGCTCTGCTCGGGAATGGTTGGGAAGGACGTCAGCCCTCTCTCCGACCTGGTCGTAGATTGCGGAGAAGCGTGGAAAGAAGTCACCGGCGCTGTGGGTCCTGGAAGCGTTTTTCTCGTCACCTGGGATTCCGCGCCCTTCCCGGGGAGCGGGTGGTTCTGCAGGGGCTCACACTGGAAACCCCTCAGGACCGCCTGAAGCTCGCCGCCCCCTCTTCCTCTGCTCTGGCCCAGAAAGGCATCTCCCCGCGCTCCGGCCGCGGTGAACGTAAGGAGCAATTCAGTGGAACCAGCTCGCTCTTTATGGATCAGACGCCCGTTCTTACAGAACAGCTTCTGTCGCCTGACAGAATGAATTTCTAAGCTAGAAAAGTGTCCCCAATTCACATATCTGTGATGGGGTACATTTTTCCCTTTTGAAATTAAACAGGAAAAAATTTAAAAACTTTTTTTTTCTAAGAAAACTTTCTAGCCCTCAGTCGTGGAGAAAATCATCAAGGGAGCCCCCTGCACCCAACACCCAGCCGACTAGGTCAGCAAGTGGCCAAGACTGTTTCATCTAAACCCCCAAGTTCTTTTTGTTGTTGTTCTTGTCCTTTACTTTCCTGGCTGCAGTTCGCTGCAATAAATTCCAGGTACCAAAGTCTGTTCTCTGTCTACAAACGGCTGCCACGCTCTTGGCTCCTCCAGAAGACCCTCAATAATTCCCCCCCAGCTCTCAATCCCCCGTCCACACTCAGGCCTCTGGATCGGGCCGTTCCAAAGGCCTGAGCTGGTTTATGTCGGCACTCTCTGGAGAGGGGGAGCAGTCTCCCCGACCTCACTGTCAAGGTTGGAGGAGGATTGTGTCCAGATGCCCGGGGCCCGGCATAGGAGGAGACTCTCCTGCCTGCCTCACTAGCCAGACGTGCAAGATCAAAGCCAACCCTTGGAGCAGCAGATGCTGTTGTCGGAGACTTGAGACGCCATCTGTTCAGGTCTGTCTGTCTGCACAGCCCTCTCATTCACCCACCAGGCTGTCTGTCTATCCACCATGCCGGTCTGCCCCAGCATCCGCCCTCCAGCCGGCACTTAGACTCTCCTGAGCGACGGCCGCTGGGTAGGTGGAATTTATTGCCTCTCATCTTCTCTACAAGAGGACCTCCACCGGGGCAGGAACGTGCGTGGCTCTAGTTCATTCACTGCTGCATCTGAAAGTCCAGTGTCCAGGCCCAGAGTTCCCAGGGGCTCAGTTCATATTTGATGACTGAATGGATGAATCATTCAGTATTATCTCCATTTTACAGGTGATTAAAGCTCAAAATGGTGAAATAATTTTTTAAGGTTATGTGTGGGGAAAGGGGGAAACGGAGCTTTAAAGACAGCGTATTTTGTTTGTTTGTTCAATTCATAACCTTCATGCACTTAATTTCATGTTTGTGTGTGTGTGTGTGTGTGTGTGTTTTCACATTGCCTCCAGAAAACTATTCCATGGTTGAAGACTGTGGTTGCCTCCTACCACCTCTTTTGGGAGTTCCTGTTATTTTCAAACCTAAAATTCTCTAAGTTGATTTTTTTTTGTTCTAGTCCAGTGATTTTTCGACCTTTTGCATCTCATGGCACACATAAACTAATTACTCAAATTCGGCATCACACCAAAAAAATATACTTTTGCGGATCTGAACCAAGAAATAGGCATAATTTTGATTTATTCACATTGGACAGCTGTTGTGTGTTGGCTGTTGTCAAATATTTTTAATTTGATATCTAAGAGGAAGGAGCTTAGTGCCGCTGAGTCAGACATTGCATGTTTTAAAGATTCTTGTGGCGTAGCAGCTGAAAATTGCTGTTCATCGAAGAAAATATAGGTACTAAACCCATGGACATTGGCTGTAGAGAACAATTTATGAATTTGACCCCGAAAACAAGGGAAATAAAGGCAAAAATAAATGAATGGAACTATATCAAATTAAAAGGCTTCTGCACGGCAAAGAAACCAACAACAAAACAAACAGGCAGCCAACCAAAGGGGAGATGATATTTGCAAACGGCAGCTCCTATAAGGGGTTAATATCCAAAATACACAAAGAACTCACAAAGCTCAGCAACAAACAAGCAAACAATCCAAATGAAAAATGTGGAGAGGACCTGAACAGACACTTCTCTCAAGAGGACACACAAATGGCTAACAGGGATATGAAAAGATGCTCATCCTAAATAGTTATTAGAGAAATGAAAATCAAAACTACAATGAGATGTCACCTCCCGCCTGTTAGATTAGCTGTTATCAACAAGACAGATCATAACGAGTGTTGGAGAGGCTGTGGAGAAAAAGGAACCCTCATTCACTGCTGGTGGGAATGTGAACTGGTACAGCCATTATGGAAGACAGTATGGTGGTTCCTCAAAAAATTAAGAATAGAATTATCAGATGACCCAGCAATCCCTCTACTGGGTTTATACCCCAAAACTCGAAAACATTGGTACATAAAGACACAGGCACCCCCATGTTCATTGCAGCATTATTCACAGCGGCCAAGACATGGAAACAACCAAAGTGTCCCTCGATAGAGGACTGGATAAAGAAGATGTGGTACATACATACAAGGGAACACTACTCAGCCACAAGAAATGATGACATATTTTCATTTATGACAACATGGATGGACCTTGAGAACATTCTACTGTGTGAAATGAGTAAATCAGAGAAAGCTAGGAACTATATGATTTCACACATAGGTGGGATACAAACCTGAGACTCATGGACACAGACAAAAGTGAAGTGGTTCCCAGGGGGAGGAGTAAAGAGGGACAAATATACCATGACAGAGAATGATTTGACTTTGGGTGATGGGCACACAATGCAGTCAACAGTTCAAATGCTACAGAGATGTTCACCTGGACCTTAGGACGGGGTCCTCGGGTTATGACAGTTTTGACAAACGACATTTTGAATTTACGGTGCTCATGCCCATAAAGGCTTTTAAAAAATATCGAGACGTGAGTGTTTCGGCTAACGCCATTAGCGTGGTACTTATGGACCATATGGGCAAACTAGTTTGGTTGCGTGCGGCGGAAGAATTCGCAGTAACGTGTCTCCCAGAGCATGTGAAGGGGTCGGCCCCTATGACCCAGGGTCCCCAGCACCTGCTGCAGGTTCTCCTGCCTCTCCAGCTCCCTGCTCCCATAGGTCCCTCTCTCCCACTTTGCAACGCCCCTTCCGGGGTGCAGGCCAGCCTCACGGATAAAGGGAAGGCATTTTTTAAATTCATTTTTTCTGTTACTACACTACAGTGTACAGGACAGTATATTTACATCCTTTTTTCCCTATGGCTTAGTTGTGTTTTTCTGTTCTAGATGATGACGTTACCACTGTGTGAGGATAGGTGAGTGACTTAGGTTAGGGTGTGTTTCAACTTACACCAGAATTTGGGTTTCGTCACTGTCATAGGAACGGAGCTGTGTCATAGCTCCAGGACCTCCTGTATTCGTAGTGGTCAGTGTCATCCAGTTGAATTTAATTTTCTAAATAAAATTTATAAAAAAGAAAAAAAAACCCAAGAAAATTGTTGTTCTAGTCTAGTAGATTGTATCACCTTAAGCATGTGTGTATTTGAAAATCTTTTATGTACTTAACTAATTTAACCAGTCATTTAAATTATTATCTAATTAATTTGAATGCATTCCTGTTAATTATTTAATTGGTTATTTATTTAGATAATTTTTGAATTACTTAACAGATCATTTATGCTTGCTTATGGTTTTTTTTTAATTTTTAAAAGAAACAGTCCCCTTGCTTTGTAGTAGCTATTCAGAATGTTGAGTAAAATGTAAGACTATCCAATTTTTAAATTTTCATATTTGAGCCATATGTAATTGCCACTTTGTTAGTAAAATTAAGTGAAACTTCGGCAATTTCAGGTGGTTCGAGTTAATTTTTCTGACTGTAAATGAAAATCTTGGGCTGTCCTATTTAATCCTGAGGACCCTACACTAGAAATAGTATCATAATTTACTGCTGAGGTTGTCGTGAAGCACATTTGATTATTGTGGTAGAGTTGCCTTTTGGAAGTTACTGTGGGGAAGACATGTGACCTCACAAACAGTCAGCAAAGGTGATGTGAAGAATCACCTGATAAAGACGGAATAGTATCAGGCCTGTAGGGTGTTAACACAGTTTATGTAAAGAGAGACAAACAGAAGGTGCCGGAAAATGATTTGAGTCTGGGTGATGGGCACCCAACATAATCAGCAGTTCAGATGCTCTAGAAATGTTCATCCGAAACCTATGTCCTCTAACTGATCAGTGTTCCCCTGTTAAAGTTAGTTTTCTAAAGAAAAATTTAAAAATTAAAAAAAATAAAATAGATGAAATGAAACAATTTAATTAAACATATTAACAGAGCCAAATAAAGAAGGTGTCAATCAAAAAGATATGGACAGGTGATTGCGTACCCTTGGAGACAAGAGGAGAGATTTTATTCTCATTCTTACCTCAGGGCTGTCCAGCTAGGAGGAAATCTTAACCACCTGAATTTTTCTTTATCTAATGAGGTACAATTTGCATACGATAAAATCTTCAATGTTTAATTAAATACATCTTGACAATTGTGCACAAACACTAAAAACAAAGGGTAGCTGATTCTCTTCACCCCAGAAAATCCCCTCAAGCCTCTTTCAAATCAATACCCTTTATTTTCTTTCCAGGCAACCACTTCGTGCTGTTTTTCACTTGGAATAGTATAGCCTGTTTTACAATGTTACAGACGTTACAGGCATCCCATAATGTCTTTGAGATTCATTCATGTTGTTAGATGTAGCAATAATTTTTTATATTGCTCCATAGTATTCCATTGCTTAAGTGTACAATTTTTTAATTCTCCTGTTAATGATTGACTAGTGGATTTATTTATTATAGTAATATATATATATATACATAAAACACAAAACTTACAATTTTTACTGTTTCTTAGTGTGCAATTCAGTGACATTCACACTGTTCTGCAACCATCACCACCATCTATGTTCAAAACTTTCCATCATTTTGAACAGACACTGCATTCTTAAAACAACTCTCTAGTCTTCCCTCCTCCCAGCCTGGTGAATTCTTCTTTCTCTGTCTATGAAGTTGATTAGGTAGTGTTGCCTTATTTTATTTGTATCTATTTTGCTTTGTATTTCTGGCAAGTGCTATAGATTTTCTACTTGATCATATCTGAAATAATGATAAAGATATCAAGTTTTATTTTAAAAATAATTGTGTTCAAGTAATATACAAGAGATTTGACCTTTAAAAATTTATGTAAATGCATCACTTTGATTAAGAACTAAATTTCTGGTAACCAAAGGAAGTGTTAGGAGCAGAGCCTTTACCCACAAGATGAATGGAGTTTGCATGGGCAATCGAGCTGTGCAAGGTATAGATGAAATAAATGTAAGCTTGGATGGCATTCCAGCTTTCCGAAACCCAGAAAGGAAGGCAGAGGGTTCTTAATCAAAGGAAATAACTGTAATTTTTAAATTTTTTTAGATGAGAGGAGGAGGGATAGTGAGGCAGACTCCCAAATGCACCCCAACCGGGATCTACCCAGCAGCCCCATCTGGGGCCAATGCTCGAGTACTGAGCTATTTTTAGTGCCTGAAGTGGGGGCTCCACAGAACTATCCTCAGTGCTGGGGCCAATACGCTCAAATCAATCAAGCCATGGCTGTGGGAGAGGAAGAGAGAAAGAAGGGGGGAGGCAAAAGTGGGGAGAAACAGATGGTCACCTCTCCTGTGTGCCCTGACTGGGAATTGAACCCAGGACTTCTACAGGCCGAATTGACGTTCTACCACTGAGTCAACCAGCCAGGGCTGGCATCTCATTGTTTTTTGTTGCCTTGGAGTGTTGGCCATCTGAGCACAACCCAAACTTATTAATGGTGGTCAAAGTTTCCAAAGTGAGGCTGCCCAGATACATAAAAATATCAATTCTTGCCTAATTGGTGGTGGCGCAGGGATGCTGAGGATCTAGGTTCTAAATGCCAAGGTTGCTGGCACAATTTGAGTGCAGGGTCACCTGCTTGAGTGTGGGATCATAGACATGATCCCGTGGTTGCTGGCTTGAACCCCAATGTTGCTGGCTTGAGCCCAGGGTCACTGGCTCGGCTGGAGCCTCCTGGTCAAAGCAGATATGGGAAACAATCAATGAACAACTAAAATGATGTAACTATCAGTCGCTGCTTCTCATCTCTCCCTTCCTGCCTGCCTGCCTGTCTGTCTCTCTCATGCGCAAAAAACAAAACAAAAAGAAAACAAACAAAAAAAACCCCCTCAAAATTCTGAAAGGTAAACACATTCTTACATATACAATTGGTATCTCCTCTCAATTATCATCTGATAAAAAAAATTGCAAAGCCAGTTTTACATTGAAGGAGGACCTGTCGGCTTCAACTACTTACAGTGATTTTCAACCTTTTTTTTCCATGGCACAAACACGCACTAATTACTAAGGTCAGTGCCCCTGACTAAATACAACCATTTTCATCTCATGGCACAAATAAATTAGTTACTAAGGGAGAAGAGGTCAGGGCCCCCGAGTCAAATGTGGCTCTTCTGATGGCTGCATCTGGTTTGCAGACAAATCTTTAATAAAAAAAATAATAACGTTAAAAATAGAAAACATTCTCATGTATTACAATCTATTCATTTCCTACCACTCATGTTCATGGTTGCAGGTGGCTGGAGCCAATCACAGCTGTCCTCCGGGACAACACCAGATTTTTATTGGATAATGCCTAACGTACACGGGTCATTGTATGGCTCTCATGGAATTACATTTTAAAATATGTGGCGTTCATGGCTTTCTCAGCCGAAAAGGTTCCCAAACCCTGCTCTATCTCCAGAAACCTTTTATCTAGATAGTAAGTAACAGTACCGGTGAATAGAGCAGACACTCACGTAGGGGACACAGAATGACCGGAGCTGGAGGGAGATGAGGCAGGACTGTCTGTTCCTCTAAGATGAATGCATCCGTCTATCTCATTGTGATGCCGCTGAACATTTGATTCATCGCCCTCTTCTCGCTTTCCTGAGAATGACCTTGGACTGTTACTTGGCTGTTGTCAGGGAGAGAAAAACTCTAGTCCTATGGAGTTAGAGGGATCCCATCTGTGTGATAATGATTCCACAGGGAAAGTTATTCCATCAACTTTCAGGTGTTCAGCATTCATCTTGAGAACCTGGGTGATGTGGATGTGCAGCTGAAAAGGAACCCATGGTTGGTGCCCTGGGAAAACTGGGGATTCGATCACAGGACAAGCACAGAGGCGGCAGCTGTCTTTCTCTGGGGCCGGGAAGGAAGGCTCCCCACTGCGTCGCTGGGTCCTGCTCCAGTGGGAAGAGTCATTTCGTGCCATCCAATGCATCTCTCAGACAACTGCTAGTGTGTCCTAGTCTCCCCTAATCAAAATAACACATACTGAAGTCGATATAAGAGATTATGAAACACTAAATGCTGGGGAAGAGTGACACGATTTTAGCAAACGAAAAAAAAGTGATAGCTTTCACTTGATTGAAAATGAATGTATCTGTCTTTCTTCAATTCTAGATGATTCTTGACTTGCAGTATGTTGCAACTCAAGGACTCCTCTTTCTTTCTCTTTTTCTCTCTTTTCCTTCCTTCTCCACATGTTTACTGAGCATCTGTTTTGTGTTACATCCTGGGCCAGGAGCAAAGGGTACACCGTGCAATGCGGACAGCTGCTAGTCATCTCTTGAACCTTACAACCCGTGTAGGGAGAGGGGAGGGAAATGAAGATTAGTCGTTATCCTAATTATTGCTCGTGTTCATCGGACATGGTCTGTGCACCAGGCACTATTCTAAGAGCTTTACGTGGGTGAGCTCAGCTAGCGCTCACACAACATCACAAGAGAGGTATTAGTATTTTCTATTGTACAAAACTGCGGCGTGAAGAGTTTAAGTAACGTGCTTGGTATCACGCAGGTAGCAAGCAGAGTATCTGGGAGTGGATCTCAGGAGAGAGGGTGCAGTCTGATCCTCAGAAAAAACTGCCTTCGGTCATCCTCTAAGGCAGTGGTTCTCAACCTTTCTAGTGCCGTGACCCCGCAATACAGTTCCTCATGTTGCGGTGACCCCAAACCAAAACATAATTTTGGTGGCTATTTCATAACTGTAATTTTGCTACAGTTATGATTCGGAATGTAAATGCCTGGTATGCATTATGTATTCTCATTGCCTCTCCGCCTCCTAGGCTTCTGTCCTCCCGCGCTTGCTGCACCCGCCCGCTGCAGACGGTAGCGCGGCTTCTCAGCAGCCAAAGCCATCGGAAATATGTATTTTCCGGTGGCTTTAGGCGACCCCTGTGTTTTGGTCGTTCGACCCCCACCGGGGTTGTGACCCACAGGTTGAGAACTGCTGCTCTAAGGCATCCTGTCCCCTTCTTACAGTGTGGCAGATGCTGACCCTTTTCCTGCTTGCCCACCATGGTGACGCCTCGGTGACACCCAGCACACGTCTGTGTTTACAGCCAGGCCAGGACCATGGCAGCGCACACGCTCAGCCGTGTGGCCCCCAGACTAGAGACCAAACCTCGTGCTGCGTGGAGAGTCCTCCTTCCGCCCGGAATCCGGCTTTCTCCATCTGAAAGTCTAGATACTTTTCCACGTGCAACATGTTGCAATCGAAGAACTTTCGAGGGTCTACAGCACTCCTGCTCGATAGAGAGGTGGGTGGGGACTCCGGGGGGAGGTGCCCTCCGAAGGGCAAGGGCGAGTAGGGATTCGTACGTGACAGCAGTGTTGGGCACGGGGTAGGGCGTGGGGCACTCCTGAGGTTCTGCATGTAGTTAGCGGGGGTGTAGGAGGGTCAGGGGTGGGGCCAGAAGCAAGAGGGCGAGGCTGGAGGGGTAATCAGAGGGCCAGAGGGCGCAGGGCTTTCAAAGACAATCCTGAGTTGTCCTGTGAGCCACTGGACACCTTTGCCAAGACCCCTCCCGACGAAGCACGACTCGGGTGACCAAGCGTTTCCCGGAGGAGGACTACACTAACGACGTGCGGTGGTCGATCGACGTCCCACGACAGCCAACCAGAGGGGACTCTAACCGTTCACCCCATTTTATAGACCAGCACGCGGAGGAACAGAGAGACTGGGACGCTGGCTGCCAGCTGCCCATTTGGAAGCGGCGGGGCCGGGCTTGAACCTAGAGACTCGACCTGTCTTCAGGGTCTGCCTAGGGAGCCCCCAGGGCCCACGTCTGAACGGGGTGCCCTAGGCTCTTGGCCACGAGCAGTCCCCTTTCTGTCCAGCGGGTAGATTTTTCTGCCTGTTCCTCCAGGTCTCTGTCCCCTTCGTCTTGATCCGGCTGAGCGGCTGGAAGTTCCTTCCCCTAGAATTTGGTTTCAGGGCGCGTCCGGCTGAGCCGAGATAAATCCGAGTTTAATCTTGCATGCCTAACGAGCTGGCAGACGTACCTCAGAAATTCTCCGCTTCTATTAGAGAGATAGCAGGCGAGGCGTCTTTCCACTGACAGGCAGTTTTATCATTGTTCTTTTTTTTTTTTTTTTTAGCAAGAACTTGTCTCGAATAGTTCAGGCAGTGTTAAAAGAAGAGAAAACAAACCTCCTAGAAAAACATGGCAGTGCAGCAAAGGAACTAAATATCAGCTAGAGTCCAATGCCCTTGGAGAGACGAAAAGTGCAGGAATTCTCCTCGTGGCCAGTGCCACTGGACTCTCCACCATCTGTCGGCTGCTTGCCCCCCCCCCCCCCCCCCGCCCACCCGGCTGTAACGTAAGAGAAGAGAAGAGGCTTTGATACTGGGGGGGGGCTTGAGTTTGGATTCTGGCTCAGCCAGGGTGTTGCTAGTCGGGGAACCCTGGGCAAGTGACTTCACCTTACACGCAGAACCCCCTGTTGGTAACATGGGGCAAGAGAAATGCTTCTGTGACGATTAAGGGCTTTATCGTCATGCTTGATACCTAGCACTCCATAAACACTGGTTTGCTGTCCCCAAATGCACGTGAGGAGCAGAGAGAACAAGGCCTGGCCTTGGGACAGTGACTGCCTAACAGGGGCACAGACCCACAAACAAATGGGCTCCTCACCAGGACAGAGAAATGTGCAAAGCCCGGCAAGAACAGAGAGGAAGGAGTCTGTACTTGAGGAAGCGAGGAGAGGCTCTAAATAGGTAACATAAGGCCTCAAAGTAGGCCCCGGTTGGTTGGCTCAGGGGTAGAGCATCAGCCCGGCATGTGGAAGTCCTGGGTTCAATTCCCGGCCAGGGCACTACACAGAAGTAGTGCCCATCTGCTTCTCCACCTCTCCCCCTCTTGCTACTCTCTCTCTCTCTCTCTTCTTCTTCCACAGCCATGGCTCTATTGAAGAGAGTTTACTCTGGGTGCTGAGGATGCCTCCATGGCTTCCACCTCAGGTGCTAGGAAGAGCTCAATTGCTGAGCAATGGAGCAATGCCTCAGATGGGCAGAACACCGCCCCCTAGTGGGCATGCCAGATGGATCCCAGTCGGGGTGCATGTGGGAGTCTGTCTCTCTGTCTCCCCTCCTCTCACTGAATAAAAAACAAAAAATTAAAAAAATATATTTAAAAAAAGACCTCAGAGTATGGGTAGGAGTTCACCACTTTGGTACCAGAGAAAAGATTTCCGAATAGAGGAGACAGGAGAATGGCGATGATGATGACGATGATGATGATGATGACGATGACAAGAATGTGGAAGAAAAGCTAGGACTGCAGACTCCTTGGCAGGCTGGATTCTGTCCACAGACGTGCGCTCAGGGGCTGGTTCAACAGCGTGGACACGAGTGCCTGTGCTCTTTATCTGGAGATAAAGTCCCCTAGACGCTCCACCACTCTCTGGGCCCCACACCTGGCCTGGTCTCTACCTTTCTGTTCTCTGTCCAGTGTCTGAGGCCTTTGGGTTTGGAATCCTTAAGCACGCAGAGGTGAACAGATGGGCTTAGACACGGAGGTGCTAGGGTGGGGGGGCTGTGAAGCGGCTCTGCTCCCCGTCACAGGCTCTGGGGGAGGAAGAGCTGACCCGGGCACCTCCGTGCTTGCTCCAAGAAGCCTCAGCAAATCCTTGTCCAGCAGAGTTAACCTGTCTTTGGAACCTGAAGACTCCATGCTCCAATGCTTCGGGACAAGAACCGTTTCTCACAATTGTCACAGCCTGCACTGTGTCCCCACAAAATGTACCTGTTGAAGTCCTACCACCACCACCCCCCAGTATTTCAGAGTGGGACTATGGTTGGAGGTAGGTATGTTTTAAAAGAGATAAAGTGAAAAATGAGGCCACGGGGACAGGCCCTAATCTCATAGGAAGGTGTCCTTATGAAGAAAGAGAAGTCTGGGCGCAGAAACCTCTGGGGAGACAGGGGTGTGAAGGGGCAGGGGAAGCAGCCCTCTACGGGCTGACGAGAGCAGCCTCCGCAGACACCAGCCCTGCCACCCCCTCCACCTTGAGCGCCCAGCCTCCAGCCGGGAGAGAGTGGCTTCCGCTGCTGACGCCACCTGGTCTGCGGACTTTGCTGTGGTGTCCCTAGGAAAGTCGTACAAACATCCCGCTGGTGCACACGGCATCCACAAGGATACAGGACAGGACCCTTGGTCTTCAGTAACCAGAGGAACTAACGTAAAAACATCCATTTACTGAACAGCGACCTTTACCATAGGGACGTGTCTCCCAGGGCTTCCACGGCAAATTATCGCAACCTGGGTGGGTGGCTTACAGCGACAGAAATGTGTTCTCTCGAGTTAAGAAACCAGCAGTCTGAAGTCGAGGTGTTGACTGGGTTGGTTCCTTCTGAGGGCTCCTCTTCCCGGCTTGCGGTGGTGGCCAGCCAACCGTGGTGTTCCCTGGCAGGTGCACGCACCGCGCCAACAGCCGCCTTCATCATCATGTGACTTCTGCGGTGCCTCCGTGTGTTCTTTGCTGCCTCTGTGAGGACACTCTTATTGGACTTAGGGACCAGTATGCTCATATCTTGATCCTTGTCTTTTTTTTTTTTTTTTGTATTTTTCTGAAGCTGGAAACGGGGAGAGACAGTCAGACAGACTCCCGTATGCGCCTGACTGGGATCCACCCGGCACGCCCACCAGGGACGACGCTCTGCCCACCAGGGGGCGACGCTCTGCCCACCAGGGGGCGATGCTCTGCCGCGACCAGAGCCACTCTAGCGCCTGGGGCAGAGGCCAAGGAGCCATCCCCAGCGCCCGGGCCATCTTTGCTCCAATGGAGCCTTGGCTGCAGGAGGAGAAGAGAGAGACAGAGAGGAAGGAGGGGGTGGGGGTGGAGAAGCAAATGGGCGCTTCTCCTGTGTGCCCTGGCCGGGAATCGAACCCAGGTCCCCCGCACGCCAGGCCGACGCTCTACCGCTGAGCCAACCGGCCAGGGCCGATCCTTGTCTTAATTATAACATATAAAGACCTATTTCTAAATAAGGTCACAATCCAAGATTCTGGGTAGATATAAACTTTTATGAGGGGGGCAGGGTCACTATTCAATTTACTACGCTACATATTATCTTAATTCTTCAACAAGCATAGACAGGTGAGAAGTGGGAGTTCAGAGAGGTTAAGTAACTTGCCTAAAGTCACACTTCGGGTGTGTCATCAAGCCAGGATTTGATATGGGCATTTTACTTCCAGAGTCCTCATACATAATCTGTTGTCCTGTTTCATTTTTTTTTTTTAAATGAAATCTTAATAGGGTTCCTCTCCCCTCCCACCCAAGCAACAACCCTTCTACTTTTTTTTTTTTACCGGAGTCAGACCATCAGTAGGGCCGTGTCTCTGGGCGCCGACGCTGGTGTGTGCATTTCTGGTTCCTTCATTTCTGTGGATAAATATTATTTCCTTGTGCAAATATGATTTGTTTCCCATGGACATTTGGGTCACTTCTGGTTTGGGTTATTATTAACGGAGCCGCTAAGAACATTCTTGTAACGGTCGTTTTGTGGGCACAGGTGTTCATTTCTCGGGGGTACCGAGGAGGGACACTACTGGCTTGTTCCACAGGGTCTCCCGGAGAGCTTGCTAACAGGTGAGACTGCTGCCAGCAGCAGATGGGCGTCTCGGCTGTCCCCAGGCCTCCAGCAATATCTGGGGTTATCGGTCTTCAGTGTTAGCCTTTCTAGTAGGTAGGAAGTGATATCTCATTGTGGGCTTAATTTGCATATCTCAGAAGATGAATGATACAGAATATCTTCTCATATGGCTTGTTGACAATTGAAGTATCTTTTTTTTGTGTGTGAAATATCTTTTTAAGCCATTAAACTTGATTTGTTATGGGTTGTGTGACTTGTTTATATATTCTGGATACAAATTCTTTATCAGACATTTATATTATGAATATTATTATCTCTGAGCCTGTTCCTTGCCTTTTTATTTTATTACTGATGGCTTTTGAAGAACAGAATTTTTCAGTTTGGATAAACTTTGATCTGTCATTTCACAATCTTTTTTTGTTTTTTTTTTTTAGAACAGGAAGGGAAAGAGAGAGAGAAGCACCAGCTCGCTGTTCCACTCACCTGTGCCAGTGACTGCTTCTCACATGTAGCCTGACCAGGGCTTGAACCGGTGGCTTCGGAGTCAAGCCGGCACCTCCAGGATTGAGTCAGTGACCCTGGGATTAAGCCAGAGGCCTTGATGTTCTGGGGCAGTGCTCTATCCACTGCACCACTGGCCAGCGCTCCAAATTCTATGGTTAATGTTTTTAATTTTTATTTTTTTGTCCCGTGTGAGAAATCTTTGTCTGAACCAGGTTTTCAACTACATTGTCATGTTTCATTTTAGAAGTTTTTATAGGTCCTGGCCTGTTGGCTTAGTGGTAGAGCATCGGCCTAGTGTGTGAAGGTCCAGGTTTGATTCCCTGTCAGGGCACACAGGAGAAGTGACCATCTGCTTCTACACCCTTCCTCCCTCCCTCTCTCCCTCCCTCCCTCCCTCTCTCTCTCTCTCTCTCTCTCCTCTCTCTCTCTCTCTCTCCTCTCTCTCTCTTCCCCTCCCACAGCCATGGTATGGAATGGTTTGAGTAAGTTGACCCGGGCACTGAGGATGGCTCCATGTCTTCTGCCTCAGATGCTAGGAAGAGCTTGGTTGCTGAGCAATGGAGCAGTGCCCTCAGACAGGCAGAGCGTCACTCTGGTAGTGGGCTTGCCAGGTGGGCCCTGGTTGGGACACATATGGGAGTCTGTCTGTCTGTCTCCCTGCCTTTCATTTAATAAAAAAATAAAGTTTTTATATTTTTAGTTTAGGTCTGTGTTTCATCTGGAATTAATTCTTGTGTTTGGTGTAAGGTAAAGGTTGAGGTACCTCTAAATCCAAAGTTCAATAATTTATCCATGTGCTATGAGCTAAAAATATTAATATCAATAAGAGAAAAAAAGAACAATATAAAACCAGTATATACTCAGGATTCTTGCAGGTGTCAATGATAAAAAAAAACCTCTGACTCATAATTTAATAAGGAAAGGAAAAGTATTGACTCGTGTAATTGAGTCAATGTAACCGTTTAAAACCAATTTTTAATTTTAAATACCAGGACGTGGAAGACCTGGATAGCAGTTTCAAGCAACCTTAGGAAAGCGGCAAGCATGCAGGTATGGCTGGATCTAGAACCTCGAGGGCTGAGACCAGCACTTGGCCTCTCTCTCTCTCCTCATCTCAGATCTTCTTTCAACGTGGTGTGTGTTTTCAGACAAGCTCTCTCGCTGTGGTGATGGGACGGTGACCAGCAAGTCCTGGCTTCCGCCACATCCTGTCAGCAAGCCCCAACTCTTCAGCGGTTTGATGAATTACACTTTACTGATTTTTCACACTAAGCTTGTAAAACGCCGTGGTGGGGGAGGGCGATGCTCCCTTTCAGCTTGCAGCCAATGCCCCCAAAGTCGTGGAGGAAACTCTGTGACTGTCGGGTTATCCAGCTGCAAGTCCGGGGTTCTCTGCATTTCTCAGCACAGCCTCTCTATCTATGTCCACAAGTCCCAAGTTATACGGACGGGTTTCTGTCCAGCCCTGCCTTAGAGCTCTGGAGCCCAACAGAGCCAGTTTCTGTGATAGCCCTGTGACTCTGGACAAGCCGATTGACCTCATTGAGACTCGTCTGAGAAGGGGGAAGAATAATACAGTAGTACTGTCTTTTAGGATATGTTGTGAGAGGAAAATGAGATGATGCGTGTAAAATATAATAAATTAGGACGCGGGTCGGTCCCTAAAGCAGCATAGACTACTTTTTATTGCAGAACTGACCGACAATGAATCCAAGCTCTCCCACCGGGAGCTCAGCATACGGGCTCAACATCTCACACTTCACAGGAGTCACGATCAAGATGAATTTGAAATATCTAAATTGCAGACGGCAGGGTAGGTGCAGGGAGCCGGCCTCCGGCTCTCTCACAAGTTCTCTCCAGTGGACACTGCGGACAGCAGTCCCTGGGCCGCTGAGACGTGACCAGCACCCCACCCCACCCCACTCAGGGGTCTCAGGGAAAACTGGAATAAGAGCACAGGTAAGAGCTGAACCCTCATCGGGGTCTCCTGCTTCCTTCACCCCTGACTTGCGGGCGGTCTGAAGGTCAATCCATGTGGGGTTGGCCGGACTTCCCACCCGGGCACGCAGCAGGAAGCGCACAGAGGAACTCTGGCGGGCGGGAGGGGGCTCTCTGCATGCGGGTGGAAGGGGGGCAACGTGTCGTTTGCAGAGCTGAAGAGCAGATCGTGAAAAAGCAAACGGAGGGACCGAGGCGGAGAGGTGAGCCGTGCATGCATCGGGACACGGTCGCCACGGCCTGCCCACCAGTGGAACGGGCTCTCCCTGAGGAAAAGAACGAGGAAGGAAACTGAGAAGGGGCCGGAGCTTCCTGTCCTTAATTTCCTTGCAAAGAGTGAAGGCGCCGTAGGACAAACAACCTTCAAAAAAAAAAAAAAAGTCCTTTATGACCTTTGGAAGCCAAACTCAAATTAACATGGTGTTGCTAAGAAGAGAGACTTTCCTGCTGAGCTTTCTGTGATGAATAAACACCATCCCTTTCTAATTAGCAGCGCCCAGCTGCATAAGGGCAATTAATATGCTCGCACGGATGGAACCGGCAGGCGCTCTTAGGCAGGCGAAGCATCCAGGCTCCCACGGCCGCCTCATCGCTGTCGTGCGTGGGTCTGCAGTGGCCGGAGCTCGTCCTTGGGCTTGCTGTGATCTTGCGCATGCGCAGGCCGCGGTGCGGAGCGGCAAGGTGTCCCTAACACGGGGCGTCGCCCGCCCGGGGCGACCTTCCCTCTGCGCGGGGGTGGGGGGTGGGGGGGGGGCTTTCCTGCTCTAGACCGAGGTGCTCCTAGATGATGTCCCTGGAAAGTCCAGGGAAAGATGTCTCTCGCTGCAGATTTTCCTTGTGTTTCATTAACCGTTTGCGATGTGTCTTTGCCTCTTTGCAGAAAAAGGGTCCCAATGAACCACCGCTGTGAGAAAGTTCTGTCATTCAGGGCCCTTTGAGACCCGCACGAGGCCTGCTTCGGGGCGCTGGGTTTCCCAGGCAGCAGCAGAGGAGGAGGAGGCAGGCTGGGGGTTAGCTCTGCTATCCTTCCACGGGGGGCCGGGGGGGGCCTGGGGGGGTCTGGGGGGGGAGCCGGGGCCGGCAGCATCTCTCACCTGTGGGTAGAGGTGGATCTGGGGGGGGGGCAGGGCCAGCAGCATCTCTCACCTGTGGGTAGAGGTGGGCCTGGGGCGGGGGGCGGGGCCGGCAGCATCTCTCACCTGTGGGTAGAGGTGGGCCTGGGGGGGGGCCCGGGGCCGGCAGCATCTCTCACCTGTGGGTAGAGGTGGGCCTGGGGCGGGGGGCGGGGCCGGCAGCATCTCTCACCTGTGGGTAGAGGTGGGCCTGGGGCAGGGGGCGGGGCCGGCAGCATCTCTCACCTGTGGGTAGAGGTGGGCCTGGGGCAGGGGGCGGGCCGGCAGCATCTCTCACCTGTGGGTAGAGGTGGGCCTGGGGGGGGCCTGGGGCCGGCAGCATCTCTCACCTGTGGGTAGAGGTGGGCCTGGGGGGGGCCCGGGGCCGGCAGCATCTCTCACCTGTGGGTAGAGGTGGGCCTGGGGGGGGCCCGGGGCCGGCAGCATCTCTCACCTGTGGGTAGAGGTGGATCTGGGGGGGGCAGGGCCGGCAGCATCTCTCACCTGTGGGTAGAGGTGGGCCTGGGGCGGGGGGGCGGGGCCGGCAGCATCTCTCACCTGTGGGTAGAGGTGGGCCTGGGGGGGGGCCCGGGGCCGGCAGCATCTCTCACTTGTGGGTAGAGGTGGATCTGGGGGGGGGCAGGGCCAGCAGCATCTCTCACCTGTGGGTAGAGGTGGATCTGGGGGGGGGCAGGGCCAGCAGCATCTCTCACCTGTGGGTAGAGGTGGGCCTGGGGCGGGGGGCGGGGCCTGCAGCATCTCTCACCTGTGGGTAGAGGTGGGCCTGGGGCAGGGGGCGGGGCCGGCAGCATCTCTCACCTGTGGGTAGAGGTGGATCTGGGGGGGGCAGGGCCGGCAGCATCTCTCACCTGTGGGTAGAGGTGGGCCTGGGGCGGGGGGCGGGGCCGGCAGCATCTCTCACCTGTGGGTAGAGGTGGGCCTGGGGGGGGGCCCGGGGCCGGCAGCATCTCTCACTTGTGGGTAGAGGTGGATCTGGGGGGGGGGCAGGGCCAGCAGCATCTCTCACCTGTGGGTAGAGGTGGATCTGGGGGGGGGCGGGGCCGGCAGCATCTCTCACCTGTGGGTAGAGGTGGGCCAGCCTCCGCAGACCCTGATGTCAGCAGCTCACACGCCATCAGTGAGCTGCAGTGGTGGGACTCAAATAAGTGGACAGCTGGCTCTCTGCCCTCATGACCATAATTAGTATACCAACAGGTAGCTCATTATAAGCATTGAATACTTAAATAAGAACAATAAAGTAAATCAGAAAAAAAACTAAGATGAATCCATACATAGAAGGGACATAAAAATGAGACTCAGAGACATGAACAAGAATGTGATGGCAACAGGGGAGGGGAGTTGGTGGAGGGGGGATGGGGTGAAGAAGGAGAGAGGGGCTAGGGGAGGGGAGGGGCACAAAGAAAACCAGATAGAAGGTGACAGAAGACAATTTAACTTTGCGGGAGGGGTATACAGCACAATCAAATGTCAAAATAATCTAGAGATATTTTCTCTCAACATATGTACCCTGATTTATCAATGTCACTGCATTAAATTTAATTAAAAAAAACAATAAAAGAGATACACAACACGAGATGATGTTATAAGAAAGAGTTTAGAAATATGAATGAAAAAATATTAAATAGTACCTGACCAAAAAAAAAAAAAACCACACACACACACAATAAAACTGTTCTTTAAGATATTTCCATATTGCTTCTTGATTAGCATCCTCACTTGCAATTTTTTTTTCCACCTACGGACAGAATGAACATGACTACGGGCACTTAGAATACGCTGGTGTGCAGATGAAGGTTATAAAAGAGTAAGGAATGTCCATCTGTGATTTCCACACTGGGCGGCTGCTCAGGTGCCCACCTCAGAGAGAGCCCTGACGACAGGTGCCATCTTAACCGCCAGTTCAGAACTCAACAAAGTAATGAGGTATCGGTTCTGCCGCCCTGGTGCGAACCGGCTGCATCCCGCCCCGGTGAGCTACCACCGCCGGCACCCTAGGAGTCCTTCCGCAGTAGTTCTGGAAAACCATTTCTTCAAGAGGGTGCCGTTCCGGATGCACGCGTTTCTATAAGAGCCCCTGCCTTGCCCGTGTCCTATCATCTTGTTTTCACCCCTCGTTTGCTAGGTCAACCCCCCCCCCTTTTTTTTAATAGCCTGCAGAGAAACTTCAGTTTGGGTGAAAGTGTCTCAAATTCTAAATCACAGCAAAAGCACGTGAATCAGCGAGCTGCCATGGCACAGCTGCGATGTGGCCCGTGAGGTGACAGGCGCAGCAGAATGTCCTTCCTGGAGGAGGCCTCAGGTCTCTGCAGCTCGACAGGACACACAGCACGGACGCTGCTGGTCTGGGTTCAAGTCCTGCCCCCTGCCCCTCAGGAGCTGCATGCACGTGGGTGAGGGATTCAGTGCCTGGCTCCCTCGGTCTCCTCGGGATGACATGCCTCGCCAGCCAGGGAGCTGTGACAGTTGGTCTTTGCCTGGGACATAAAAGAGAGCTCACTCAATAGCTCTCATCATTATTACGAGAGGTCGCCAGATGCAGGGGAGAGAGCCCTGGGAGTCAGAGTGACCTGGATTCCAAGCCCGAGCCTCTCACTCGCTGCTTGAACTCCGCCCACTTGTTTAACATCCCTGAGAGTCCTTCCTCTGCTGCTGGTTGGGGGTAACGTGACACGCTGCCTAGGGCTGTCAGGGGGATAATTGAAACTGTGTATTCAAAAGCAGCAAACCTGGTTGGGAAAACATTAATTAATAGGGCTGAGTAAACCTTGGCGGCCCTGGTATGCTGGCTTCGGGGAAGCAGAAGCGTCCTGGGGCGGAGAGGCAGGCCTTGGAATCTTGGCTACATCCCTGATACATTGTTTCACCTTCACCCAGGGCCCCTGACTTAACTTCTGGGAGCTCCACCTGACTCCTCTGTAAAGAGGAGGATATAATGCTCTTCAGGACAGGATTAAAGAGAAAATATGGTTAGGATGTGGCACATGGCTCATGTTCACGGAGTGCCTACTCTGTAGCAGACCCTGTTCCTAAGTCTTTGACATATATGAATGTTATCAAATTTTATAAAAGTCTTGAGGCTAGGGACTGTGATTAGGCCCACTTTGCCATAAGAGAATTGGGGCTCTGAGAGTAATGTCCATGGTCATTTACCAGTGAGTCACACGTGATGATTTAAATAAAGGAAATCTGGCTCCAGATCCTACGTCTGTGACCCTTGAATTGTGGGAGTTTATGTCCATCCTGCAAACTTAAAAGAGGAGTAAGTGAATTTGGAAAGGAAATAACACCAAGGAGCCTCAGCCACGTCGAATTCTAGCCTAGGGGACAGGATGCAGTCATGGCCGCCCTGGTGCGGCCGACAGTGGAGACTGGACTTGGAGCCCCCAGGACTCGGAAGGGTTTCTGCCTCAGGCCCCTGGGGTTGTAGAATCGCCAGGTTGATCGTAGAAGTAAATGGCGGGGAGACCAGGATTAGGAAGTAAATCCCTTGGGTCAAAGTAGGATCCACGCTGGGACGACGGAGGCAAGAATTTAAAGTCACATTGACCAGGCTTTTTAAGAGCAGGATCCGGATCGACTCGGGTCCCAGGAGGCAGGAACCACTGAGCCGTGTCTTCGGGGCGCCACTGCTCGATGAATCAGAACCACTGCTCGACGAATCGGAACCACTGCTAGATGGTCGGAACCACTGCTAGAGGAATCAGAACCACTGCTAGATGGTCAGAACCACTGCTAGAGGAATCAGAACCACTGCTCGATGAATCAGAACCACTGCTAGAGGAATCAGAACCACTGCTAGAGGAATCAGAACCACTGCTCGATGAATCACAACCACTGCTCGATGATCAGAACCACTGCTAGAGGAATCAGAACCACTGCTAGATGGTCGGAACCACTGCTAGAGGAATCAGAACCACTGCTCGATGAATCAGAACCACTGCTAGAGGAATCAGAACCACTGCTAGATGGTCGGAACCACTGCTAGAGGAATCAGAACCACTGCTCGATGAATCGGAACCACTGCTAGATGATCAGAACCACTGCTAGAGGAATCAGAACCACTGCTAGATGGTCGGAACCACTGCTAGATGGTCGGAACCACTGCTAGAGGAATCAGAACCACTGCTAGATGAATTGGAACCACTGCTAGATGGTCGGAACCACTGCTAGATGGTCGGAACCACTGCTAGAGGAATCAGAACCACTGCTAGAGGAATCAGAACCACTGCTAGATGGTCGGAACCACTGCTCGATGAATCAGAACCACTGCTAGATGAATCGGAACCACTGCTCGATGAATCGGAACCACTGCTAGATGAATCGGAACCACTGCTCGATGAATCGGAACCACTGCTAGAGGAATCAGAACCACTGCTAGATGAATCGGAACCACTGCTAGAGGAATCGGAACCACTGCTCGATGAATCGGAACCACTGCTAGATGGTCGGAACCACTGCTAGATGGTCGGAACCACTGCTCGATGATCAGAACCACTGCTAGAGGAATCGGAACCACTGCTCGATGAATTGGAACCACTGCTAGATGGTCGGAACCACTGCTAGATGGTCGGAACCACTGCTAGAGGAATCAGAATCACTGCTCGATGAATCAGAACCACTGCTAGATGAATCTGAACCACTGCTTGATGATCAGAACCACTGCTAGAGGAATCGGAACCACTGCTCGATGAATTGGAACCACTGCTCGATGAATCGGAACCACTGCTAGAGGAATCAGAACCACTGCTAGAGGAATCATAACTACTGCTCGATGAATCAGAACCACTGCTAGAGGAATCAGAACCACTGCTCGATGAATCTGAACCACTGCTTGATGATCAGAACCACTGCTAGAGGAATCAGAACCACTGCTCGATGAATCAGAACCACTGCTCGATGAATCACAACCACTGCTCGATGAATCAGAACCACTGCTCGATGAATCGGAACCACTGCTAGAGGAATCGGAACCACTGCTCGATGAATCGGAACCACTGCTAGATGAATCGGAACCACTGCTAGAGGAATCGGAACCACTGCTAGAGGAATCAGAACCACTGCTCGATGAATCAGAACCACCAGTCAATGAATCGGAACCACTGCTTGATGAATCGGAACCACTGCTAGAGGAATCAGAACCACTGCTCGATGAATCAGAACCACTGCTAGAAGAATCGGAACCACTGCTCGATGAATCGGAACCACTGCTCGATGAATCGGAACCACTGCTAGAGGAATCGGAACCACTGCTCGATGAATCGGAACCACTGCTCGATGAATCGGAACCACTGCTAGAGGAATCAGAACCACTGCTCGATGAATCAGAACCACTGCTAGAGGAATCGGAACTACTGCTCGATGAATCAGAACCACTGCTAGATGAATCGGAACCACTGCTCGATGAATCGGAACCACTGCTAGAGGAATCGGAACCACTGCTCGATGAATCAGAACCACTGCTAGAGGAATCGGAACTACTGCTCGATGAATCAGAACCACTGCTAGAGGAATCGGAACCACTGTTAGAGGAATCAGAACCACTGCTCGATGAATCAGAACCACTGCTAGAGGAATCAGAACCACTGCTCGATGAATTGGAACCACTGCTAGATGGTCGGAACCACTGCTCGATGAATCAGAACCACTGCTAGAGGAATCGGAACCACTGCTAGAGGAATCAGAACCACTGCTCGATGAATCAGAACCACTGCTAGATGAATCGGAACTACTGCTAGAGGAATCAGAACCACCTCTCGATGAGTCGGAACCAGTGGTTTTGTGTTGCTCTCCTCCATCCTGAGAGCTCCCCGTGGGCTTGGGTCAAACGGGAAGGAAGGACAGGCTGCTTTCATTGACGTTCACAGCGTAGGACTCAGGAGAGGCCAGACTGTAACGAAAACCCCAGCACCGTCTCCACCCACAAATTTCAGGGGCTTACACACCAAAGGCTAATGTCTTACTCATGTCACCGTCCAGGTGAAAACCGGGCAGTTCCTCTGGGAGTGCTGCTCTTCTAAGCGGGGATCCTACCCTATCCATCACGTGACCCTGCTGTTTCCATCACGTGACCCTGGCTGTTGCCATCACGTGACCCTGCTGTTGCCATCACGTGACCCTGCTGTTGCCATCACGTGACCCTGCTGTTTCCAGCACGGAGCCTTTATGGCCGCCACAGAAAGGGAGAGAGTGCGGGTGGTCACCTGGGCTTTTGGGGGCTGTACTTGGAGGTGACATTTATCCTGTCTCTGTCCCAACAGTAGAATGTAGTCATATTGTTTTGCTCTCATAGCAAAGGAGTCTGGGAATTGTAGTCTCCTTTTGTGCCAAGAAAGGAAATGGATGGGAGGAAATGTTCAACCATTTTCTGGCACACCCACCAACAGTGTCTGGATTAGAGGAGAAGTATTTATTTATTTTTCTCAAAGAGAAATGGCTCTGCTACCCAAAGCGTGGGGAATGCTGGGTAGGCAAAAGCAACCTAAGGAAATCGAGGTGGTCTTCCTGGTGGAGGTGGTGCTTAAGTTTCCAGGATAGGTAAGAAGTAGCTGGCTGAAGAGGAAGGGGCAGAAGGCAGCCGTCTAAGAGGAAGAGGAAGAGGAAGAGGAAGGCAGGCGGGAAGGCTCAGACAAGAGAGGCACATTTCCTTTCCCTGGAGGGACCGGGTTTTATTCACTGTGGACAGTGCACAGAGTAGGAATGGTCTGGGAAGAGACAACCAGAGGTCGGCGATGAAAGGCTAAGAGGGCCCGTGAGGAGACAGGGTTTTGCTGCAAGACCAGCAGGTTGGCACAAGAGCATTTTAGAATGAGCCTCTGGGCTCCAGTGAGTGGCACAGGGCGGGGTGAGACGAAGCTGACAAATCGTCTCACCTCCACCTGTCCTAACCGAGCGATGCTGGCTGAGGCAGGGGGCGTACGGCCTTACACTGGACGCATAACTTCCAGGGCGCGAGCAGGACATGATAATCCATAAACCCATGTTCAGTGTCTGGCTCACAGACATGTCCCGTGACGGAAAGATCTTTCGCATTTATTTTTAAGTTTTGAGGCCCTGGCCGGTTGGCTCCGTGGTAGGTAGAGCATCGGCCCGGACTGTGGAAGTCCCGGGTTCGGTTAAGTATGGAATGCATGAAATAATAAACTACCTTTCGGTATATAGTTTTTTTTATACTTAACACGGTCGTTAGAGCAGAGAACCGGACGTTAAATTATTTGAGTCCCAGCGCTGACTTCACCCCCTCCCCACCGCGGTCTCCTCTCTCCTCTTCACTCCTCTCAGATGTCACAGAATCATCGTCACTGCTGCGCCTTCCTTGTCACCCCTCAGCTTGGGGCTCAGCCCTGCTCCCCCAGCTCTCCTGCTCTAAGATCTGGAGACCCCACGCCTGTCCTCAGCCCGAGCCCCCTCCTACCTCCTTTCCCCCCAGGACCCGCTTTCTGAGCTCACACAGCCCTTCCGTGTCTGTTTACTTGTGCCGTTTCAGCTGCCTGAACACCCAGCCTCCCGCCTCCCCATCTGTTCAAAACCTCACCACCCTCCAAGTCCCCCAAACAAACAGACGGAATGAAATCCTCGCCTGCCAGACAGGCTCTTCTCACCGAAGGAAACGCTTCATCCGCGGGTCCCGGGAGTCATTCTCTCGCGTTGCCAAGCGAGCGCTCTGGAGCCAGACGTCCTGGGTTCAAATTCAGATTCCGCCACTTCCCAGCTGTGTGATGGGGGTGGGGGTGGGGGGAGTCTTTCCGTGCCTCAGTTTCCATATCTGTAAACTGGCATAATAAAGCACCTACCGCTTAGAGCAGCTGTGGGGAGCACATGGTCCGTAGCTGTGAAGACCCTTGGAAAGGTGCCTGACCATCCAGTGCAGACTCAGGAAATACTGCTCGTGGTCCATCCTGTGTCCTGTGTCCGGGTGTCACGCCCTCTGCCAGCCCCCCACCCCACGCAGACAGACACCTCCGAGTGAGAAGCCAGAGGAGAAGGCTGAACCCTGATGGCAGGGACCAGGTCAGAAGAGACAGCTGATACTTTCTCACCATCGCGGACCCCGCCTAGACACCTGTGTTCTCAACGCTCCTTTCGCCGGATGCTGGGAACCTCAGGGGGCCGTTGGGCATTATTTAGACAGCAGGACGGACCGTGCATTGTCTCACCAGCCTCCTGTCCTCTGTCCCTTTCCCAGGAATCCCCTGGCCAGGCCAGCCCAACATCAGTGTTGTGGAGATCCTCGTCTTCCCCAGGGCCGAGCAACTGAGGCAGCCGGAGTTTGCAGACCATCCATCCAGGGGGCCGACTCTTTCTTTGTCTGGACTTGGCTAGAGAAGCGACTTATACCTCTGAGGAAAGTCTGCCTCAGGCAAGAGGCAGCCCGGCTCTTCCTCCCTTGTTGTTTGGAGATAAATAAATCACAGGGAGTAAGCTGTCACACAGCGGGCTCCCCGCCTGGTGGGAAAGAGAACATGGGGGTGAGAAGTGGCTGAGAAATCTTTGCCCCGAGCGAGCGCACACCTGTGGATTTCATGGCGCTGGGGGACTGTTGGTTCTCACTCCAAGCCCCCAGGTCCCCAGGAAATAGGAGACAATCAAACAGGAAGAGCCGCTCTGGACCCTTCCCTGCACAGCACCCTGCATTTACCTTGATTCTCACTCGTGAGCTGGGGAGTGTTTCCCGCACGGGAGTAAGAGTAACAGACGGACGTTCACCAGGAGAGTGACCTGCCTGTGGTCACTCGGCTAGCCAGCGGCACAGTTAGCATCCTCGCCCAGAGCTGCCTCATTCTTTTTACCATTTTATGTTAACGGAGGGGACAAAAACAAAGAGGAGTTGCCACCTGTGGGTCCAGAAAACTAGAATATTCTGAAGCTTCCTTCGCCACAAGGACCACCACCAGCAGACTTCTACCGAGCGCTCACTGTATGCACGGTGCACAGAGCTAACACCTCACATACATCATCTTTTCCCCTTAAATGAGAAACGGGGAGGCAGGCAGACAGACTTGCATGCGCCCGACCGGGATCCACCCGGCACGCCCACCAGGGGGCGATGCTCTGCCCATCTGGGCCGTTGCTCTGTTGCAACCAGAGCCACTCTAGCGCCTGAGATGGAGACCAAGGAGCCATCCTCAGCGCCCGGGCAAACTTTGCTCCAATGGAGCCTTGGCTGCGGGAGGGGAAGAGAGAGACAGAGAGGAAGGAGAGGGGGAGGGGTGGAGAAGCAGACGGGCACTTCTCCTGTGTGCCCTGGCCGGGAATCGAACCCGGGACTTCCACACGCCGGGCTGACACTCTACCACTGAGCCAACCGGCCAGGGCCACATATATCATTTCTTTTCCTCCTCAGACCAGCCTTACAAAGTTGGGCTGATTATGAAGAAACTGAAGCACACACCCAAGCCCAGGTCCACCTGGATTCTTTTCATGGTGTCACACCCACTGCTCTGCTCCGACTGGCTGGAAGTTTGGGGCTGTTATTTTATCTTTGGTCGTGGCGTCTGAGAGGCCTCTCAGCACAGGGTCCATCAGAGCCCTGGAGACCCCCACAGAGCCATGGGTTTCACACCACGCTTCACGGGGCTCTAGAGGTCCCCAGAGGGCTGAGGAGGTGAGGAGGCGACAGCTGCATCAGAGCTCTGGGGCCCTCAGTTAGAACAGCCAGAGCTCCTTCTCTCTCATCAGCTCCGCTCCTCACGGTGGGGAGAGCATTCTAGGGTGTGTAGTGGCTGCAGGGAGGAGTCACACAGCCCTGGTTCACATCCTAGCTCCCCATGTTCTAGCGTGAGCAGGTGACCTTGGGGGAGGCACGCAGGCTCTCTGTGTCTCTGGTTTACGAACTGCACAATGGAGAAGAAGGTAATCACCTTGCGCCTGCTGGGCGCGCCGCTTTTGAGAATTAAATGTGACGGCCTGTGCAGCCCTTCCGCCCGGAGCAGTCGGTACCAATAAACGCCGGTTCCTCTCTTCTCCGTGCCTTCCTCGCGTCAATCAAAATTATTGCTGTGGGCCCTGGCCGGTTGGCTCAGTGGTAGAGCGTCGGCCTGGCGTGCAAGGGGTCCCGGGTTCAATTCCCGGCCAGGGCACACAGGAAAAGCACCCATCTGCTTCTCCACCCCTCCCCCTCTCCTTCCTCTCTGTCTCTCTCTTCCCCTCCCGCAGCCAAGGCTCCACCGGAGCAAAGATGGCCCGGGCGCTGGGGATGGCTCCTTGGCCTCTGCCCCAGGTGCTAGAGTGGCTCTGGTCGCGGCAGAGCGACCCCCGGGAGGGGCAGAGCATTGCCCCTGGTGGGCATGCCGGGTGGATCCCGGTCGGGCGCATGCGGGAGTCTGTCTGACTGTCTCTCCCCGTTTCCAGCTTTGGAAAAATACAAAAAAAAAAAAAATTATTGCTGTGGGCAAGCACTCCTTTTTCAGAAAAAGAAAGAGAAAGTTCTGGGTCGCGTCTCTAAAGGGGCAGGTATGTGCCGTCCCCACACCCCCTTCCCGGCTCTGACCGGCTGGAATGCCAATGGTGGTTAAGCCACCCGGGATCGGCAGTCGAGGGCGACACTCTCTGTGCGGAAGGACCCTGGACCACAGGCCCTGGGGAGACCCCTTCCTGGCCCCGAGCTGCTCACATCCAGGCTGTTTCCCGAGACAAGGACCCTCCTGTGTGAGCCTCCCTCCTCCGAATCTTGGTTAACAGGAGCTACGGCAGTTGGACCACGTTCTGTCCAGACTTCACACACACACATGTAGAGAGTTCTGGTCAAGGTAATTTCCTCCCCGCAGAGTTTTAATGTCGCAGATTAGATATCACATGCTCTCTGACAGAAAGACTCTGCCTGGAATCTTGCAGATGGGGAAGGGAAGGACGTGAGGTTGTGGTGTGGAGGACTCGGCGGTAGGGCCACTGGGGTTGCCCAGGAGAGTCAAGAAGGGGCATCTTCTGGGCGGAGAGCCTGCCGCAGGTAGCCTTGACGACCCTGAGCCCGTCCCTCCTCCCTCCGGTCTAGGCTCTGCTTCAGAACAAGGGAGCTGGACCACGCTACCCTCCTGGGTCCTTTCCTGGTGGGAAGTTTCCCGATGGCAGTGTCAGCATTATTAGGAATTCTCTTGGGTCCTGGAAGTTCTAAGTCTATTTCTCAGGAGGGTATCCATCTGGAGAGGTCCTGATCCTTCAGGTGGGAAACTGGGTGAGAAGACCAGCAGCCAGCCCTCTGCATGGAGGTCCAGGGACCTACCTGCACTTTACACACTTGTGAGAGCTGCCTAAGCCAAAGGTGATCTGTGCAACAGGCATGAATTTGGTCCCCAGTGCTGAGGAGCAGACAACCTCACATTTCTTCATCTTTTAAAAAAATCTAAGTCAGGCCCTGGCCGGTTGGCTCAGCGGTAGAGCGTCGGCCTGCCATGCGGGGGACCCGGGTTCGATTCCCGGCCAGGGCACACAGGAGAAGCGCCCATCTGCTTCCCCACCCCCCCCTCCTTCCTCTCTGTCTCTCTCTTCCCCTCCCGCAGCCAAGGCTCCATTGGAGCAAAGATGGCCCAGGCGCTGGGGATGGCTCCTTGGCCTCTGCCCCAGGCGCTAGAGTGACTCTGGTTGAGGCAGAGCTACGCCCTGGAGGGGCAGAGCATCACCCCCTGGTGGGCAGAGTGTTGCCCCTGGTGGGCGTGCCAGGTGGATCCCGGTTGGGCGCATGCGGGAGTCTGACTGTCTCTCCCCGTTTCCAGCTTCAGAAAAATACAAAAAAAACCCCAAACAAACAAAAAAAACTAAGTCAATGAATTCTGGTTCTGAACACCCCGCCCCCCCCCCCGCCCCGTGATGAGATGTGCAGGGTCTGTCACTGTCACCAGTGGGCTGCCTCTCCCACTCGACAGGATTGTATGAAACCCTGGAGCTATTTTGGTGCCACAGGGGTTTGGCCGTCAGCTGTCTGTTTTGAGGGATGGCCTCCCACAGGGGCTTACTTGAGCCATGGCTCAGATACAGAGAGGTGTCTACAGCCATCTAAGTCCTAGTCCTCTGAGATCACCTTCAGAATCCTGACATCGTCCTAGCTGAGGTGTGCCTCCCGGGGAAGGGGGGCGGGGAAACTGCAAAGCAGAACAGCCCAGGCCTCCAGCACTCACAGACTCTGCCTCCCTCTACCCCTGGGGACTCCGGTTCTCTTCCCGGGTGACACTATGCCTCCCTCCACCCACAGCTCCGGCCCTTCTGTCCTTACTCCTCTGCAATGACTCCCGTGGTCAGTCTGACCTGCCCACCGCAGAAGTGAGTGGGGGCTTTCTTTAGGAGGGCTCCTGAAATTCTGGCCACCCCTCTGTCCTCGCTCAAAGACTGGCCTCAACCTTCAACTAACACTCTCCCAGAGAAAGAGAATTCCACCCACGTATGTAATTTAAAATTTTCTAGTAGCCACATTAAAACAGTCAAACCAAAGGAATAGAATTTATTGTCATAACGTTTTATGTAACCCAGTGTATTCAAAATACTACCACTGGAACATGAACTCAATCTACAGTTATTAATGAAATATTTTACGTCTGTTTTTTCAGTACCAAGCCATTGAAACGCAGTGTCTATTTCACACTCAGAACGCCTCTCGTTTGGGAATAACCACATATTAAGGACTCAATGGCCGCTAGTGTCTGCCCCATCAGACAGTGCAGTTTTGAGTAATAAAGCAAAAATAAAAATGTGTCTGTTCTTTCAGGAAGCCGGGAGAAAGAGAAGATTACTTTCCTTTCTCTCCTCTAGCAGAGAAAGAAGACAGAGATGAATATCTCAATAGATTACCTCGACACACGGGGCTACAGAGAACAGAAGTCATTCAAAATAACTTAAGCAACACGAGCCATTTTGGGAAGGACACACGAGCGTCTCAGGGAACGTGGGAGGGGAAAGGCAGTGGCCCCAGAGGTAGATTATTTCTGTTTCAGTCTCCTCTCTGGTCCTGTCTCCGTATCGCTTTTTTTTTTCCTTTTTAAAAAAAAATTTTTTAATTGGTTTTACAGAGAAAGAGAGGAAGGGAGAGAGAAGGAGAGAGATCAATTAGTGTACTGTTTATTTATACATTCACTGGATGAACCTTGTCTGCAAAGGGGGAGCCCACCACCTTGCCCGTCGGCAGCCTCTAACCAGCTGAGCCACCTGGCTGGAGCCAGCATGACCTTTTCTGTCCGGCGGAGGCTGGGGTGGGGGGTCTTCTGCGTTTCTCAGTTCTGGGGGGGTCTTCTGCGTTTCTCAGTTCTGGGGGGGGTCTTCTGAGTTTCTCAGTTCTGGAGGGGGGGTCTTCTGCGTTTCTCAGTTCTGGAGGGGGGTCTTCTGCGTTTCTCAGTTCTGGGGGGGGTCTTCTGCGTTTCTCAGTTCTGGAGGGGGGTCTTCTGCGTTTCTCAGTTCTGGAGGGGGGTCTTCTGCGTTTCTCAGTTCTGGGGGGGTCTTCTGCGTTTCTCAGTTCTGGGGGGGGTCTTCTGAGTTTCTCAGTTCTGGAGGGGGTCTTCTGCGTTTCTCAGTTCTGGAGGGGGGTCTTCTGCGTTTCTCAGTTCTGGGGGGGTCTTCTGCGTTTCTCAGTTCTGGAGGGGGGTCTTCTGCGTTTCTCAGTTCTGGAGGGGGGTCTTCTGCGTTTCTCAGTTCTGGGGGGGTCTTCTGCGTTTCTCAGTTCTGGGGGGGGTCTTCTGAGTTTCTCAGTTCTGGAGGGGGGGTCTTCTGAGTTTCTCAGTTCTGGAGGGGGGGTCTTCTGCGTTTCTCAGTTCTGGGGGGGTCTTCTGAGTTTCTCAGTTCTGGAGGGGGTCTTCTGCGTTTCTCAGTTCTGGGGGAGTCTTCTGCGTTTCTCAGTTCTGGGGGGTCTTCTGCGTTTCTCAGTTCTGGGGGGGTCTTCTGAGTTTCTCAGTTCTGGAGGGGGGGTCTTCTGAGTTTCTCAGTTCTGGAGGGGGGGTCTTCTGAGTTTCTCAGTTCTGGGGGGGTCTTCTGCGTTTCTCAGTTCTGGGGGGATCTTCTGAGTTTCTCAGTTCTGGGGGGGTCTTCTGCGTTTCTCAGTTCTGGGGGGGTCTTCTGAGTTTCTCAGTTCTGGAGGGGGGGTCTTCTGCGTTTCTCAGTTCTGGGGGGGTCTTCTGCGTTTCTCAGTTCTGGGGGGGTCTTCTGAGTTTCTCAGTTCTGGAGGGGGGGTCTTCTGAGTTTCTCAGTTCTGGGGGGGTCTTCTGCGTTTCTCAGTTCTGGGGGGGTCTTCTGAGTTTCTCAGTTCTGGAGGGGGGTCTTCTGAGTTTCTCAGTTCTGGGGGGGTCTTCTGCGTTTCTCAGTTCTGGGGGGGTCTTCTGAGTTTCTCAGTTCTGGAGGGGGGTCTTCTGCGTTTCTCAGTTCTGGGGGGGGTCTTCTGAGTTTCTCAGTTCTGGAGGGGGGTCTTCTGAGTTTCTCAGTTCTGGAGGGGGGGTCTTCTGCGTTTCTCAGTTCTGGGGGGGTCTTCTGCGTTTCTCAGTTCTGGAGGGGGTCTTCTGCGTTTCTCAGTTCTGGGGGGGTCTTCTGCGTTTCTCAGTTCTGGGGGGTCTTCTGCGTTTCTCAGTTCTGGGGGGGTCTTCTGCGTTTCTCAGTTCTGGAGGGGGGTCTTCTGAGTTTCTCAGTTCTGGAGGGGGGGTCTTCTGAGTTTCTCAGTTCTGGGGGGGTCTTCTGCGTTTCTCAGTTCTGGGGGGATCTTCTGAGTTTCTCAGTTCTGGGGGGGTCTTCTGCGTTTCTCAGTTCTGGGGGGGTCTTCTGCGTTTCTCAGTTCTGGGGGGGTCTTCTGAGTTTCTCAGTTCTGGGAGGGTCTTCTGCGTTTCTCAGTTCTGGAGGGGGGTCTTCTGAGTTTCTCAGTTGGAGGGGGAGTCTTCTCAGTTTCTCAGTTCTGGGGGGGTCTTCTGCGTTTCTCAGTTCTGGAGGGGGGTCTTCTGAGTTTCTCAGTTCTGGAGGGGGGTCTTCTGAGTTTCTCAGTTCTGGAGGGGGGGTCTTCTGCGTTTCTCAGTTCTGGGGGGGTCTTCTGCATTTCTCAGTTCTGGAGGGGGGGTCTTCTGAGTTTCTCAGTTCTGGAGGGGGGGTCTTCTGAGTTTCTCGGTTCTGGGGGGGGTCTTCTGTGTTTCTCGGTTCTGGGGGGGTCTTCTGCGTTTCTCAGTTCTGGGGGGGGTCTTCTGCGTTTCTCAGTTCTGGAGGGGGGGTCTTCTGAGTTTCTCAGTTCTGGGGGGGTCTTCTGCGTTTCTCAGTTCTGGAGGGGGGGTCTTCTGAGTTTCTCAGTTCTGGAGGGGGGTCTTCTGCGTTTCTCAGTTCTGGAGGGGGGTCTTCTGAGTTTCTCAGTTCTGGAGGGGGGGTCTTCTGAGTTTCTCAGTTCTGGAGGGGGGTCTTCTGCATTTCTCAGTTCTGGGGGGGTCTTCTGAGTTTCTCAATTTTGGAGGGGGGTCTTCTGCGTTTCTCAGTTCTGGGGGGGTCTTCTGAGTTTCTCAGTTCTGGGGGGGTCTTCTGCGTTTCTCAGTTCTGGAGGGGGGTCTTCTGCGTTTCTCAGTTCTGGGGGGGTCTTCTGAGTTTCTCAGTTCTGGGGGCGTCTTCTGCGTTTCTCAGTTCTGGGGGGGTCTTCTGAGTTTCTCAGTTCTGGGGGGGTCTTCTGCGTTTCTCAGTTCTGGAGGGGGGGTCTTCTGCGTTTCTCGGTTCTGGGGGGGGTCTTCTGCGTTTCTCAGTTCTGGGGGGGGGTCTTCTGCGTTTCTCAGTTCTGGGGCTTAACTCTTTCCTTAGAGCTCACCTGTCCCTGTCGTCCACCTTGGGGAGCAGGGTGACAGGCCCGGGCACACTCCTCTCCTCCCAGTTTCCATATGGTCCAAATCCATTCTTCAACGTTCACTGAGCCACCCACGGCTGCCATTCCAGATTTGTGAGAGGAAACATTTGATTGGCTCATGTCAGCCAATGGCTTGGCTTCCCCGGTCAGGGTTTTCCCCTTATCCAATCAGCTGTGTCCAGGGCGGGGTGACGTCACGGGGAAAAGAGTGACAGAACCCTAAAGACGGACCCTAAAGACCAGAGGTACGAAGGGGTGCGGGCCCGCAGACCGTCTCCAACGACGAGAAAGGAATCGGAACACTAAATGCTCAAAGCTTCTCATTTTCCACCCAGAAATACCCAGTAGGGACAAAACAAACTACAGACTTTTGTTTTGGACAAAGAAAAAAAAAAAAAAATAGCAGATGAAAGACACCCACGTCCATACCAGCCTTCTTCACAAAAGCCAAAAGGTGGGAGTCACCCAAGGGCCCATCAGCAGATGAACAGAGTGTGGCCCATACAAACCACGGGATACTATTCATCCTTAGAAAGAAAGGACATTCTGACACAGGCACCAACCTGGGTGAAACTGAGGACAGTATGCTGATCGAAATAAACCAGTCACGCCCTGGCCGGTTGGCTCAGTGGTAGAGCGTCGGCCTGGCGTGCGGGGGACCTGGGTTCGATTCCCGGCCAGGGCACACAGGAGAGGCGCCCATTTGCTTCTCCACCCCCACCCCCTCCTTCCTCTCTGTCTCTCTTCCCCTCCCGCAGCCAAGGCTCCATTGGAGCAAAGATGGCCCGGGTGCTGGGGATGGCTCCTTGGCCTCTGCCCCAGGTGCTAGAGAGGCTCTGGTCGTGGCAGAGCGACCCCCCCCCCAGGGGCAGAGCATCGCCCCTGGTGGGCGTGCCGGGTGGATCCCGGTTGGGCTCACGAAATGGTAAATATTATGCTATATGTATTTACTATAATTTTAAAAATTGTTGGCCCTGGCTGGTTGGCTCAGCGGTAGAGCGTAGGCCTGGCGTGTGGAAGTCCTGGGTTTGATTCCCGGTCAGGGCACACAGGAGAAGCACCCATCTGCTTCTCCACCCTCCCCCTCTCCTTCCTCTCTGTCTGTCTCTTCCCCTCCTGCAGCCAAGGCTCCATTGGAGCAAAGTTGGCCCAGGCACTGAGGATGACTCCATGGCCTCTGCCTCAGGCACTAAAATAGCCCAGCAACGGAGCAGTGGCCCAGTTGGGCAGAGCATCACCTGGTAGGAGGCTTGCAGTAGTCTGTCTCTGCCTCCCTGCCTCTCACTTAATAAAAAAACAAAACCAAAAATCTGTTGGCTTGACTGTTAAGTTTATTTTCAAAAAAATAGGCATGGACTGAGGGAATTAGAAAAAATCAGGTCCATTTTCTCCGGTTTCCTCCACTCTCACAGGAAGCTGTTGTTTCTGAATCGCATCTGAGGTCGTTGAAACTTTGTTGCTCCTGTTAACACATACACAGTTCTCTTCCTTTCTGGCCTCATTGCAAGGATTATCTAGGAACAAGTCAGGAGTCCTGAGGACGTGATATTTTATACTCTAGATATACTAAAACACAGCTGTACCCAGAGTGGGAGAGTCTATGACAGGCGATAAAATAAAATAGATCAAGTTATAAATCCACACAGTTTGTTTCTGCCCCAGGGCCACCTCGCCGGCTCTCTTTTCTCATGCCGTCTCTGGATGAGGGGAGAAGAGGAAAGTGGGGAGAAGCCAGGCTGCTGGGCTAGAACGGGCACAGAGGGGACAGCGCAGAGTGACCGCGGACGCTTGATTTCTGAGGGAGTTCTTGGAAGCCTGGCGTGAGAGGAGCAGGACAGCTGGGGACAGGATTTTGTGTCTTTGCTGTGAGCTCCCAAGGTCCTCCCCCCCACCAGCATTTCTAGCAAAAAGTGGTGCGAAGAGATATATCACCTTTCTACGACTACTTAGGTGTGTCCTAAGGAGAGAAGGTCAGGAACAGGGGACAGAGCTGGGTCTGAGACACATTCATACTTCCAGGACTGAGGGAATTGTCGGTCCCGTAGTTGTGACCGAATTGGTGGAATTTGACAAAAGAGTGAATCCTGTGGGCTGTCATGAAAATTGCATCCTTATCGGCTTCCTTCCCCCAACCCCTGTCTCCTCAGCATCTCGTGGAAGGCCCTCTGGAAGTGACCAGCTGAGAGCAGCCGCAGCCGTCCCTTCCCCGGGGGAGGGGGGGGGTAGTACAGCAACTGCCACCTTGTGTCATACGGGAGCTCCACAGAAGAGCCAAAGTGAGAACAGGCCATGGTGGTGACAGAAACTGTGTCCAGAATACTTGTCTATCACTTTATTGAGGGAGGGAGCCAAAATGTTCGTAAACATCTTTTTGGTAGAAAAGCAAAAATAGCTTAGCCTGACCCGTGGTGGCGCAGTGGATTAAGCGTCAATTTGGAACGCTGAGGTCGCCGGTTCAAAACCCCGGGCTTGCCTGGTCAAGGCACATATGGGAGTTGATGCTTCCTGCTCCTTCTCCCTTCTCTCTCTCTCTTTCTCTCCCTCTCTTTCTCCTCTCTCTCTAAAAATTAATGAATAAAATCTAAAAAAAAAAAAGAACATTTTAAAAACAAGTAAGTCATTCAAATTTGGTCTTGGTGGACCATAACCTCTCTGGCAATATTCTGTATAAAGGACTCCACAGAAAAGTAGATTCTATTTATTGAGTTGATGTTCAAGCAGTAACCCTGCTACCTACTCTCCCCACCCCCACCCCCCGCCCCCCGCCTGCTCTGTTCTGTGAATTTTGATGAATTACAAAAAGTTCTATGGAAACCAAATGCTTTAAACAGAAAGTTATTCAGGTAATAACACAAAGCCCCTCTAAAACCAGAGAGAAAACTCCACTGCCTTGTAGGTATAATCAATATGTATTCTCTCGCCGTTCGGATTGACTTTCTCGAAAATAATGTTCAGAGTCATAATACTTTTTTGTTTGTTTGTTTGTTTAAGGCCCCAGGTGTTCCTGGGACTCTATCATCTTATCCTACAAGGGACTCGCTCCTGGATACTTTTGATCGGATTCCTTCTACCCAGAAACTCTGAATTGTGGCTGCTTTTTTGTGTTCAAGCCTGATGCCGCACCCCCCTCCAAGCCGGTGCCTCCCTCGTACACCCAGAAAGACGTGGGCGGCGCGGACGAGGATCGCCCCAGAAGCACGTTCACCCGGACGCAACACGTCCTCGGAACCCCACAGAGCTGCTTAAATCCTGCTCTTCCTGACCCTGAACTGTGTGCGCCGCCTCTTCTCAGGAGTCAATGCGGGTATCACCTCCTCCATGGAGCCCTCTCTGATCTCCCCTGTGGCAAGGTTCTGTGGTGGGTTTTTTGTGGGGTTTTTTTTGCACAGGTTCTTTGTAGTGAGAATTTGTTAACATTGGATTTTTCAATTTAGGATCCTGTGTTGTGAGAATTCACTCATTCCTTCACTTGTGTGTTCAACCGTGTTTATTGAGGGCCTGTGGCTCTTGGCATTGGGGGCAGAGTAGTAAATAAACGAACACAGATTCCTTCCTTCTGGACTTGGCATTGTAGAAGCATCTGAATACGTAGAGCTCTAGTACGTGTATGAGACAGTGACAGGAGCCAGGGAGGAGAACAGAGCGTGGGAAGGTGAGGAGCTCCAGGAGAGGACGGTGTCCGAGGGCTCTTCCCCCAGCGTTGTTCAGAAAGCGTGGACGGACCACATTCTGTACGTTTCAGGGTTCCCGTCCAACGGGCGGATTTGATCCACTTGGGTCTCCTTGCGAAGGTGACATCTGAGCAAAGCCCACGACGTCGTCCTCTCCCCATCAGGGTTTTTGGTTTAGGGAGACAGGGTCTGCCTCAGCCAGGGAGGGAGGGAGGGAGAAAAAGAAAGGGAGGGAGGGAGGGAGGGAGGGAGGGAGGAAGGAAGGAAAAGGAAGGGAGGGAGGGAGGAAAAGGAAGGAAGGGAGGGAGGAAAGAAGGAAGGAAGGAAGGAAGGAAGGAAGGAAGGAAGGAAGGAAGGAAAGAAGGAAGGGAGGGAGGGAGGGAAGGAGGAAGGGAGGGAGGAAAAGGAAGGGAGGGAGGGAGGAAAGAAGGAAGGAAGGAAGGAAAGAAGGAAGGGAGGGAGGGAGGGAAGGAGGGAGGAAGGAAGGAAAAGGAAGGGAGGGAGGGAGGGAGGAAAAGGAAGGGAGGGAGGGAGGGAGGAAGGAAAAGGAAGGGAGGGAGGGAGGGAGGAAGGAAAAGGAAGGGAGGGAGGGAGGGAGGAAGGAGGGAAAAGGAAGGGAGGGAGGGAGGAAAAGGAAGGGAGGGAGGGAGGAAAAGGGAGGAAGGAAGGAAAAGGGAGGGAGGGAGGGAGGGAGAAAGGGAGGAAGGAAAGAAGGGAGGAAGGAAGGAAGGAAGGAAGGAAAAAAGAGAGAAAGAAAGAGAGAGAGAGAGAAAGAAAAGAAAGAAAGAAAGAAAAGAAAAAAGAAAGAAAGAAAGAAAAGAAAGAAAGAAAGAAAAGAAAAAAGAAAGAAAGAAGAAAGAAAGAAAGAGAAAGAAATAACAAAAGAAAGAGAAAGAAAGAAAGAACAAAAGAAAGAAAGAAGGAAAGAAAGAAAAAGAAAGAAAGAAAGAAAGAAAGAAAGAAAGAAAGAAAGAAAGAAAGAAAGAAAGAAAGAAAGAAAGAAAAGTCTGTCTGTGGTGAGCACAGCCACGCGAGGTGACCGAAACGGACTGACTCTTGGCTGCTGCTGGTCATGAGGTCAGCTGAGTAGATCGGCCAGATTAGCCAGGAGAGGAGGAAGGGGCGAGAGGAAGGCGAAGGGTGGACACGGGGCTCCGTGTTCCTTCCGTTCGCACATCCGTCTCCCTCTGCGGACACCTGCCGCCCAGGACGAGGTATTAAAGCTCAATAAGCCTCACCTCTCTTCTCCTAGAAAGGGGGAGAGGCAGGCCCCTCGCCAGCAGCAAGGAGGAAAACAGCTCGGACGAATCAATTCCGTTCTCGAGCCGGGGGCCCCGGTGGTCAGGGTGAGGCCAGGGCGGTGTTCTTCATCCAGTTCTCCTCCGAATGTGCCACCTTGGCCACCCGGGCTGCACGGAGAGCCACAGACCCCAAGTAGAGCAAGACGACTGGGCGTCACGAGTCTGTCTGCTCCGGGAAGCGAGTCGGAAAACCTGCTCTCGGCCTGAGATGCTGATGACGCCCGGCCTGGCGGCAAAGTTCCCGCAAAACGAGGGGCATTTTATCTTATCTCCTGGCCCCCGGAACGGGTATGATGACGTCCTCAGCGGGCAGAAGGCTCACCTGGCACTGGACTTACATAACGAGACAGAGGACGTTTGCGTCAGCCAGAATGGCTCTTCCGAAGAGAAAGCTTCCCTTTACTGGGAAGACGTTTTGGTGGCTGTCCCGGGGGCTGAAGCGTATTCTTGGAAGCAAGCAGCTGGGTGGATTTTCAAGGATGTTCTGGGGAGGAGGGGACCGATTAGAGGGGTGGACAGCAAGTGTCAGGCCAGGTGAAGACAGCGCTATGGTACAGAGCCACTGGCGTTGTGAGGAGATCACTTCTCCCGGAACAGCCCAGCGAATTTCTGAGAGTCCTCCAGGATCACACAAAAGGGTCCCTGATGCGTTTTCTCACACACACCGGAGGAGAGGCCAGACTCTGCACCCCCAGGCTCGCAGGGTGAGACCAGGCAGGCTGGTGGGAGGGGTTCCCTCAGCTGCTTACCCCTGAGCTGGTCACCGTGGAGCCCCGACTGGCTGAGGCCTGTGCCACATACCTATGGCTGGACGAGGGGGTGGAGTCCCACCAGAGCACAGGGCACTGGACACACTCCACCCTTCCTGTGACTTTCTCTCTGTGTCTCTAAGACTGTTTTTGCTTTCTGTTTCCTCTCTGTCCTGTTTCTTCATTTGCTGACGTCAGTGGTGACCCGCGTCTCGGGTCTAATGTGTGTCAGGCACTGGGCTACGTCGTTGCCCTGGTATCTCGTTCATCCTCCCACCAAACTTAGGAGGAAGGGACTGATCCCTATTTACGTATAAGGAAACTGAGGCAGAGAGGGTCCCCCCAGCGTGTTCAAAGTCATGTATCTGGGATGGACCAGCAGGGATTTTTACGCTCAGGCGTGTCTGACCAATCTTCCCACTCACAGACCCGGCAGACCTGTCTCTGCTTCTCGTCCTCTTTGGGGAGAGAAACAGAGACAGTTGCCCCAGGACAGAGGACCCGACCGGTGGTGGATCCACCCACGACGGCGACCTTGAGCCAGGATGTCTTACCTGACCCTCAGCTGCACCTGCGACGCTGCCTGGAACTGGGTCTCTAATCCCTGGTGTCTGCGGGCAGCCAGCCAGCATGACCCCAAACCCAGTGACCTGAAGAGGAAGAAACGGCCCCCGGCCACTCTCTCAGGATGGTGGCAGGGCGGAGGAAGTGTCTGGAGAGGCACAGGGCCCTGCCACCCTGTCCTGCCAACCCCAAGAATTCAATTCGGCCAAATCCAAGGACCTGACCACTTGATGTTCTCAGACCACAGGCTGGTCAAGCTGGCCTGGCATCCCCGTTTTACAGATTGAGAAACTGAGGCCCCCAAGAGGGTATCCGTTCAGGTCTCATCTCACCCAGGAAATTCGTGGCACGGTGGGGGGGGTCTCAGGGCACAGCCTCGAGGACTCCTCTGCTGCCAAGGCTTGGCCTATGGCCCCAGAGCAGGAAGGAGACTTAGAAGTGCCACGCTCACACTTGGCAACGAGGAGCTGGGTTCACTTTCTTTTTTTCTTTTTTTTTTAAATTTTTTAAAAAAATTTATTCATTTTTTTAGAGAGGAGAGAGAGAGACAGAGAGAGAGAGAGAGAGAGGAAAGAGAGACAGAGAGAGGGAAGGGGGGAGGAGCCGGAAGCATCAACTCCCATATGTGCCTTGACCAGGCAAGCCCAGGGTTTCGAACCGGCGACCTCAGCATTTTTCCAGGTCAACGCTTTATCCACTGCGCCACCACAGGTCAGGCAAGGATTCACTTTCTTCTCTCCCAGTTGGGCTCGCTCTGCGCACCCTCTCTAAGTTCTTAAGGAAAGACTGTTTTTTGTTTGTTTGTTTGTTTGTTTTTAAAATCCAGTCTCACTCTGATGTTTTATTTATTTATTTATTTTATTTTATTTTTTTCATTTTTTCTGAAGCTGGAAATGGGGAGAGACAGTCAGACAGACTCCCGCATGCGCCGGACCGGGATCCACCCGGCACGCCCACCAGGGGCCACGCTCTGCCCACCAGGGGGCGATAATCTGCCCATCCTGGGCGTCGCCATGTTGCGACCAGAGCCACTCTAGCGCCTGGGGCAGAGGCCACAGAGCCATCCCCAGCGCCCGGGCCATCTTTGCTCCAATGGAGCCTTGGCTGCGGGAGGGGAAGAGAGAGACAGAGAGGAAAGCGCGGCGGAGGGGTGGAGAAGCAAATGGGCGCTTCTCCTGTGTGCCCTGGCCGGGAATCGAACCCGGGTCCTCCGCACACTAGGCCGACGCTCTACCGCTGAGCCAACCGGCCAGGGCCACTCTGATGTTTTATTAACAGAGACTGCCGGTGTTTCAACAATTTTAATGGGGACCGAGTTTTGCAGTGTTCCAACCACAGGCAGCATCCAGCAAAGGGGGCTGCTGAGCAAGCTGGGGGGCACACGAACAGGTTAATGACCTCTCAGCACAGGGGCAGCTGGAAGCCAGCCCCTCCCTCCTTGGTGTGGGTGTGAGGGAGAGGCCAGGAGCGGAGGCTCCGAAGGGGAGCTGAGTGGCCCAAGACACGAGTGAGTGCCAGTTTAACAAGCCGTCACCAGCTGCTGCTTTGCAGACAGAAATTGGGTTTCTTTTTGTTCAAAGGCAAAGGAAGATCCCCCCATCGGATCGCTGCTATCCTGCCCCCCCCTCTTTCCCAGCAAGATCCGTGAGGTGGTTCTGCTCTCTAACGAGTTTGTTTTATTGAGTGCTGTTTTCCACGCTTCACAAAAAAAAAACCATGGAAGGCTCGCAGCAACGGTGAGAGGTAGGAACGATTAGATCCTCAGTGTAGATGAGGAAACCGAGAGGGAAAAAGATGAAGTCATTTTTTTTCCCCAAGTTGTCACGCTGCTTAAGTGGACTACCTGGCGTCCAGCCAGTTCAGGCTTCCCGGCCAGAGTCTGTGCTTCCCACCCACCGCCCTTGACTGCCTCTCGGTGTTGGTTACTGGCTTATTTCTTTGTGAGTCCAACAGTCTGAGGTCTGGGTGTCATCTGTATCCTCAAACCCCAAATTCAGGGGGGACCCCTCATCTCAGCAGGCCAGCGGTTAGCCCTCAGCAGGACGGGAATCTTAGTTCCGTGAGAGTGGATCTCTGGCTCCTGACCAGTTTGTCTTGGAATTCGTCTGTTGCCACCAGCGAGCTGGGAGACCGTGGGTGAGTCCTAACTTCACTGGGTTTCGTTTTTCTCATCTATAAAGCGGGGTTAATAATAATAGAGAACGCGTGAGTTGCTGTGTGAAAATCCTTCAACAGTACATGGCCTGTGGAAAGCCCTCCAAAAGGGTTTGGTTCACCGCGATGGTTGTTTTTTGTCTTGTTTTTATGGTATGGTGTTCTGCTGCCCACCAGGCTTCCCAGTCTCTCCCTTCGTGAGCCTGGGGCTGTTTTCTGTTTTCAGCCTCGATCCGCGCCCCCGCCCAGACCTCTGGCTCTGAAGCTGAGCTTTGTTAGTGACGTCCTTGTGTCACCCTCTCACCTCACCGTATCACCTCCTCTGCGGAAAAGCACCTTGTCCGCTCTAACCCAGCCCTTCTTGGCTCCAGAGGACTGTCCCCTCACCCTCAGGGTCACCTCTATCAATGGTCCAGTCCCTCTTCAATAAGTGGGAACCCTCTGGACTCCTCGAAAGGCTCTGTTGTGTGTTTTTTAATAACCACAAGAGTGACGATGATAAAAACAAAACAAAATGAAGTAAGCCACATTTCTAAGGCTGCCGAAAACCAGGAACCCGATCAAGACAGGAGTGCTGAGAACTTAAAAGTTCCAGGTAGGGTGAGGATCTGAGGGAGATCAGACCCCATCCCTAAGGATTCCTGACATCTGGGGAGCAGAGGAGGGGGGATGTTCATAACGTATCATCTACCGCTTCAATCATGTTGAAGGGTGTCACGGAAGGGGGTTAAAGACACACATTCACAGGGCTGTACCCCCGTCACCACTGTCCAGTTTCAGAACGTTTGTACTGTCCCAAGACGAAGCTCACCCCTCCCAGCCCCTAGCAACCCCTAATCTGCTTCCTCTTTCCGTAGAGTTTAAGCACATTCTAACCCAGGGGTCCCCAAACTACGGCCCTGCGGGCCACATGCGGCCCCGAGGCCATTTATCCAGCCCCACAGCACTTCCGGAAGGGGCACCTCTTTCATTGGTGGTCAGTGAGAGGAGCATAGTTCCCATTGAAATACTGGTCAGTTTGTTGATTTAAATTTACTTGTTCTTTATTTTAAATATTGTATTTGTTCCCTTTTTGTTTTTTTACTTTAAAATAAGATATGTGCAGTGTGCATAGGGATTTGTTCATAGTTTTTTTTATAGTCTGGCCCTCCAAT